>NC_082662.1:57821146-58124176 GCF_025265405.1 Mesoplodon densirostris | reverse complement strand
TGGTTTCTTTTAGTATCTTTTCTTTGTGTTCATGGTTTGGAAGTTTCATCATATGTCTGGGTATGGATATAGTTTTATTTACAATTTGGCCTTGTGATTCCTGGGTTTTAAGATTCATGTTTTTCTCTAATTCTGAGCCATTGTCTGTCAGACAACCCTTTGAATAGTACTGTTCTTTTATTCTCTTCATTATCTCTTCCTAGAATTCCTATTACACACCTTTTCTCTTCACCCCCATATCTTTTAACTTCTCTTTCATATATTCTTTTTCTTTATTTTTAGGGGCAGCATTCTGGGTAAATGCATGAGCTTTATCTCCTAGCTCACTAAATCTCTCTTTGATTGTATTTATTCTGTTGTTGAATTTTCCATTACTTTTAAAATTGTAATGACTATTGTTTTACTTTCTGGAAGTTAATTTGGTTCTTTTTAGAATCCACATGTTTGATTAGTAATAATGATTTTCTGTGTCACTTTTCATTTTTTATTTTATATCTTTAGTTATTATCAGCATGCTAATTTTAAAGTTCTTATGTATCTAACCTGGTTTTCATTGGGTATGATAACTGATTCCCATAGTGCATGGTTTATTCTTTTGATTGTGAGCTTCTCTTTAGTGAAAGTTATCTGTGGGAATCAGGTGTAGCTCAGTTGAAGGCAATTGCTCCTGCTGTGTACCTTAGATTTACCAGTGGCACTCACTACTTTTTAATTTCAATAACTATATATTTTATTTCTGTAAGTTGTACTTGTGTGTTTTTCAGACCTGCCTGATCTTTGTTAATATCTCTTTCTTATCTCATATATTTTATTCCTTTGTTACTTCAATTAAGTTACTCTCATCCATCTTAGAGTCTGATAATTCCAATTTCTTAAATTCTTGAAAGGTCTAATTGTGATGTTTTTCTTCTCTCTCTTATTCATGGATGGTTGTGTCCTCATGTGTTTCATAATTTTGGACTGTGAGTTCATGTCTGGATGATTTAAATCTATGTAATCCTGTGTAGTCTGGATTGAAGATGTATCCCTCTAGAGTAGTTTTGAATTTGCTTTTGGCAAAAGCTGTAAGGATATTACACAGGACCACATGTATATTAACATCTTGACTTGTTGGTTATAGACCTTGCAAAGGGTGTAAATTTATTTCCCAAACTTGTGCCAGGACAGAACTCTGGTTATAAATTCTCAGGGAAGATTTTTTTCCTACTCATATCCCAGGACAAAATAGACAAGGTTAATGTTATTCCCCCTTGCTAAAAGCAAAATTTTATCTAATATTTTCACTGGTGGTGGAGTCCTTCAAGGAAGGACTAATCTTAGTTCTAAATCTATGTCTCCCAAAGACTTGACATCTCATTTGCCCCTAAGATGCTACTAAAACATCAAACTCCTGTGTTAGACCAGCAAACAGTGCAGAGAATCAACAGCAGAAGTTCAGGTGCTTACAGTTCTGGTTTTCAGTTCCTATTTGTTTTAAGCCCACGAAAATATGCCTTCATTTTTGTGGGATTATCCAAGCATTTAAAAAGATATTTATCATAATTAATGTGTATTTCTAGTTTTTTTAATAAGAAGAATGTTTAACTTATTTAACCTACTCTAATGCTGGGAGAAGAGACCTCCTTCTGCAGTATATAGAATATAATTCTAATAGTAACCCTCTAGGCTATGGCTCTTTGTACGCGGCACTTTATCACCACCAACAAAATATGGCTCTTTTAAATGAAGTTCTAGCTTTCCAGACTCTTGTTTTGTCCATAGTCTTAAAAGACTATTATTTTGGCCACAGTCTTAAAAATTTTATTTGGAAAGTCAAATCTGAAAAGTGACCTCTTTGAGCTGTATATATCTTCCCCATTCCCTGGACTAATGAACTTTAGCCCATGACTTAGTGTTAATAGGAACATGGCTGTGGAATAAGGAAATCAGGAAATTACTGGGAAGAAAAAGTATGTCAGGTAATAGTTCACAATATACTGGCTAATAAGGCTTATCTTTTCCAGTATCTTCTTTTTTAAATATGGTTCTCTTTCTTTCAACATTTTATTATAAAAATTTCAAATAGAAAGTTAAAAGAATGATATAATGCACACCTACAAATCTACCACCTGGATTCAATAATTGTTTACATTTTTCTACATTTTAAATGATATGTATGCATAAAGAGATTATATATGTATGTATTTGTATATATACTTACATACAATCATTTGAAAGTAAGTTGTAGACATTTTGTACCTCACCTAAGAATGAAGACATTTTCCTACATAACCTAAGAAGGTTGAACAATAATTCCCAGATACCATCTAATTTCCAGTCCATTTGTAAATGTCCAAGTGTGTATTATAGCTTTCCCCACACCCTTAACAGTTTTCGATAAAGAGAACACTCTTGGCTGATACTGGATGTTTTTAGTATGACAAAGCTTTGGAAGAAGGGGATGGTTATTTCATTATTTGTACAAAAAGCCCTTGAAAAGAAGGATATAATCTAAATATTCTTCATTTCCCAGTATATGAGAATATTGGAGCTGCAAGAGTCACTTTATCAACCTCAGTTTTTCAGGTCAAATATAAATCTCCCAAACTCAACAAATTTTTATATGCTATAATGTTTCCTATTTAGAATGTTAGTTGGTTCCAACTGCACATAAACTTTTTAATCTTTGCAGAACTGATATTATTACAGAAAATGAATAGTTATACTTTCAATTTAGGCTTTCAAAAACTACCTGTGATAGTCACCTTAGGACTGAGGGCATGGGCACTGAATCTGCCTCTCTTTGTTCCCCAGCCATGATTCATGAATATGCACCTAGCTAGCCAGCTCCTAAGGTAGCCACAAGGGGTGTAAGTGAGTTGGTCTAGAAAGCTGATGCATACCCTAGCTGTAATAATGCAGACAACACAAATATACAAAAACACCATCTAGGCCTGATTCACATCAAGCCATTCAGAGCTACAGTTTAGCTCCAGCTAATATTTTGCCATTACTATAAAGCCAATGGCTTCATTTTTCAATTTGTAAATTCCCTGGCATATGCCTCCCAGTGCTTAAGATGCTAGTCTTTAACTGGGTAAGATTTCAAAAGTAATGATCATAATATGTTAGCTATTTAAAACAGGATTAATGGGCTTCTCTGGTGGCACAGTGGTTGAGAGTCTGCCTGCCGGGTTCGTGCCCTGGTCCGGGAGGATCCCACATGCCACGGAGTGACTGGGCCCGTGAGTCATGGCTCCTGGGCCTGTGCGTCCGGAGCCTGTGCTCTGCAACGGGAGAGGCCACAACAGTGAGAGACCCACGTATCGCAAAAAAAACACAAACAAACAAACAAAAAAAAAAACAGGATTAACATTACATGTCTGCAAGGAATTTTTATTTTTAGAAAACTAACTTTCTCCTATGGAATGTTTTAAAACCATATAGTTTTCTAGCTGTAAGTGTGCATATTTCTGATGAAGTTAAGGCTGATATGGCTGACCTGCATTTCTATACTTCCAGGTACTACACGGCATGAATCTCTTCCTTCCCAGCCTGATTTTTCTCTCTAAATATTCTCTCTCTTCTGCTATGCTATACTCTCCATGGCCAAAACACCTGTTAATCCCTTTACTCTCCAGCAGGCTTGGCCTACACATCTGGTGGAGCTATTGAATCTATCTGCAAATCTCAGCTGGGAGCAGTTTCTCGGCTCAGTCTTCATGACCAGAGCACGCAGGGCAGATAGGCTTGTACCAGAAAATGCTGAGAACATATTGCTGAAGTTACTGAAAGGGGAATTTAGGGAATCTGAGGCAGTTAATTTGCTACAAGGACTCTAATGGGTCAGATGCCCTGGAGA
This sequence comes from Mesoplodon densirostris, assembly GCF_025265405.1. Classification (NCBI taxonomy): domain Eukaryota; kingdom Metazoa; phylum Chordata; class Mammalia; order Artiodactyla; family Ziphiidae; genus Mesoplodon; species Mesoplodon densirostris. Next base: position 58,120,335 of record NC_082662.1, on the reverse strand, counting down.
AAATGATGAACACTTCTCAATTCAAGTGCCCTCTACTGCAGATCCAATACCTCAGAGCTGAGAAAGTATAGCTGCCTCCTGTGCACCTCTCATCCATTTCACCAGGCTTTCATTTCCTTTCGGCATTTTCCTATTTAAATGACCTCATTTGTTAGATACAATTATCCTTTCCTCTGATGTTTTGATGATATTAGGAAGCGTAAAAATGTGATAATTCTATGTGGCACAGAGAGCTTTAGAGCACACAGCACTCAAAGTGATCTTCTACTCTTAAGCTTCCTCCCAACCCTACCCCAGGGAAGAAACAACAAGTAATTCTTTCCACACTGATACCCAACAACTGTATCAGTGGTGGGTGCGTGACTAAAGGCGACATGCATCCAAGCAGAAGAACTGCCTAATAGGAGTGCTGGAAATTAGTGAAAACAATCAAACTATCTCCCTCTGTTATTCAGAGAGTAGAATACAGAGAAGAGCTTGAATCTACACATATTCAGAAAAAGAGATGCCTGAAAGACAACCTGCCCTGGAGTTGGGACAGAGATCATGAAATTAGCCTCTCCTGGAGCTGCCTCGGTCGCTGACAGGCTTCTGGTTCTGGTGCCAGCTCCAATCTTAATCTGAAGTAGTTGGCCGGATAGGTGGGTGCTCAAGGACCATCACAGGGAAATCAAAAGGGGCAGACTAAGAGCCCAGGTGCTCAGTACTAAGGTAACTAAGAATGTAATTTTTCAAAATTAAATCTAAAGTATCTCCATTCATTCAAATAATATTAGTTTTGCAAAGATGAAAGATTTTACATACAGTTGGAGCCAACTAAAGTAGTAAGTAGGAAAGATTCTTGCATATAAAAACTTCTTGAGTTTGGGAGATTTACATTAGGTCTGAAATAGTAAGGTTGATAAAGTGATTCTTTTGTAGCTCCATTATTCCCAGAATAATTGGGAAACATACCATAGAAGATCTATCTGGTTAAGGTTATTTCCTTAAAATAAACACTTATTTCCTTAAATTCTCCTAACTATTCTTTGAAATCAAAGAGCTTATCTCACTCAGAGATATACAACACCTTAAAGTAATTAGATAATGTCCAAGACTAAATAAAGTATTACATAAAGCAGAAGTGGGGAATCTGCTTTAAACAGGAGGGTAGACTAGAGATTCTCAAACAAATAGACATCCCACTGCAAAACACTTAATGCTGGACAAAAAGTTAATGAAATCCTCAAGGTCTTAAAACTTGACCAGGGAGCTGAAACAAGAAAAATAAGAAAATCAAAATCCAGTTATTAAATTTAGCAAATAAAAATATAGAACACCCAGTTAAATATGAATTTTAGGTGAAAAAAAATATTTCATGGGACATGCTTGTACTAAAAAATTATCCATTTTTCATCCTAAATTCATATATAACCGAGTGACCTGTATTTTATCTGACAACACTGTCCCAGGACCAAATGGTTACTGCTTATATGCTACTGGGCTGAGGCTTTGTATTTGCAAACAGTGGGGGCTAAACCTGGGAGCTTCACACAAAGCTAGGACTCTCTTTCTGTCCAAGGGAACCAACAGGGAAATATGTCTGTCTCTCCTACATCTCTGATTAGAAAAAAAATACATAGCCCTAGTAAGTCTCCCCATGAGAACATGGACTGGAATTCAATTTGTATTTACAGTTTGGTGGGTGAAATTAAAGTTCTAAAACCTTGGTAGAGCCCTTGACTCAGAAGACGATGCAAATTCGCTCTGAGGGAAAGCATGTTTAACTCAGATCTCTTATAGTTTTCAAAAATAAAGTTCAATCAAAAATGATTCCACAGGGCTTGCCTGGTGGCGCAGTGGTTGAGAGTCCGCCTGCCGATGCAGGGGACACGGGTTCGTGCCCCGGTCCGGGAGGATCCCACGTGCCGCGGAGCAGCTGGGCCCATGAGCCATGGCCACTGGGCCTGCATGTTCAGAGCCTGTGCTCCGCAATGGGAGAGGCCACAGCAGTGAGAGGCCCGCGTACCACGAAAAAAAAAAAAAAAGATTCCACAATTTTAAAAAACATGCAACAGTAAACAAGCCACTTTGAGTTAGAGTTAACAGAAATAGCAATAGATTTAGATGACCTAGGACTTCAAATATTGACATTATCAGCTACAGAATATAAGGTAATTACTAATAAGCTACATTAAAAATAGATATTGAGATTTTTAAAATAAGCATAAAACAAGATACAATAAAAATGCCTAGAAGATTTGAAAGAGAATTCCTCAAGTTATAAAATAATGTCATTGAAATTTAAAATTCAATAAATATTTGATACAATAAGGCTAGGCTACTCTAACAAAAAGATCCAACAATAATTCAATGCCTTAAAGGAGACTAAAGTTTACTTTCTTCCCACATAATAGTCTGAGGGAATGTTCAAGGTAAAAGTTGAGCCTCTATTTCATTTGACCATTCAGGGATATACTATCCTCCAGGTCCTTGTTTTCATCTATAGTTGTCATGGGCTCCAGATAGCTAGAAGGGAGAAGAGAAAATGGAGGAGTTATGAATAGGCCTTACATTTCCATCCTGGAAGTGGTACACTTCTATTCTGTTCATGTTTTATTGACAAGAACTTAGACCTAAGTGTGCTCCTTGGTAATTCCTCCTCTCACCCCTCCCCAACCCACTGACCCCAGGCATACATTGTCCTACTTTCTGTAACCATAAATTACTTTGAATTTTCCAGAATTTTAAATAAATAAAATTATATGGTATATACCCCCTTTTTTTTTGGTGGTGGTGTTGGGGTCTGGTATTTTTCACTCAATAAAATTATGTTAAGATTCATCCATGTTAGGATGCTAATAGAGATCATCATACAAAGTGAAGTAAGTCAGAAAGAGAAAGACAAATACCATATGATACACTTATATGTGGAATCTAAAATATGACACAAATGAACCTATCTACCAAACAGAAATAGAATCACAGATATAGAGAAAAGACGTGTTTGCAAAGGGGGAGGGAGTTGGGGGGAGGGATGGAATGGGATGTCAGGGTTAGCAGATATAAGCTGTTATGTATGGAATGGATAAACAGCAAGGTCCTACTGTATAGCACAGGGAACTATATTCAGTATCCCATGACAAACCATAATGGAAAAGAATATTTTAAAAAAGAATGTGTATATATATATATATATATGTATGTATAACTGAATCACTGATGTACAGCAGAAATTAACACAATATAGTAAATCAACTATACTTCAATAAAAAAAGATATATCCATGTTACTGTATATATTACAGACGTTGGTATATATTAAAAACGTTAGTGCACAAATCTTTGTATGAACACGTGCTTTTATTTCTCTGGGTGAAATGGCTAGATCATATGTGAGGTGTATATAACATTATAAGAATGTTAAAGTAACCTTGCAGGTTTGGAATAAATCTCACTTGGATATGATATATAATTCCTTTATATATTGTTGAAATAATTAGGTAAAATTTTATTAGAAATTTTTGAATTTACATTCAGGAAGGATGTTATTCTGTAGTTTTATTTAGTTGTAAGGTCTTTTTCTTGATTTTGGCATCAGGGAAAACTGGTTTTATTGCTTTCATGAGTAGGGAAAAAATTCTCTCTACTTTCATTTTTCCTGAGGAATTTCTGTAGAATTAGTATTATTTATTCCTTAAATATTTAGTAGGATTCACTGGTGAAGTTAAGTGGGCCAGGAATTCTCTTTGTGTGAAGATTTTTAACTACAAATTTAATTTCTTTAAGAGTTATTACGATGTTTAAATTACCTATTTCTACTTGAGTGATCTTTGGTAGTTTGGGTCATTCAAGGAATTTGTCCATATCATCTAAGTATTGATTTTACTGAGAAAAGAATGTTTATAATATTCCCTTATTTTCCTTTTGATATCTGCTGAAAATGTTGGATATCAATCATCTCTGTCATTCCTGATTTTGGTAACTGTGTCTTCACCTTTTTTTCCTGCTCAGTCTGGCTAGATTTTATCAATATTATTGGTCTTCTTAAAGAACCACTTTTTTGTTTTTCTTTCTTGTTTTTAGGCCTTCTATGTCATTGTTTTCTGCTTAGGTCTTTATTACCTTTTGGCCTTAAAATATACCGTGTCTGATATTATTATAGGCACTTCAGTTTTCTTTTAATTAGTGTTAGTGTCATATAACTTGTTTCATCATTTTACTTTTAGCTTATTTGTATCTTTATGTTTAAAATAGGTTGCTTTGATCAGGTGTAGCTCTTACATATTTCATCTTGATAAAAGAAACTAACAGTAAATTGTTGAAAGATCCCCCTGGTATTGGTAATGAGATAAAGATGCTTCTTCTCACCACTTCTATTCAACATTATAATGGAGGAGCTAGCCAGTGAAATAAAACAAGAAAAAGAAATAAATGGATTAAGAATGTATGAGAACAGGGCTTCCCTCGTGGTGCAGTGGTTAAGAATCCACCTGCCAATGCAGGGGACATGGGTTCGAGCCCTGGTCCAGGAAGATCCCACATGCTGTGGAGCAACTAAGCCCATGCTCCACAACTACTGAGCCTGCACTCTAGAGCCCACAAACCACAACTGCAGAGCCCACGTCCCACATCTACTGAAGCCCACACACCTGGAGCCCATGCTCCACAACAAGAGAAGCCATTGCAATGAGAATCCTGTGCACCACAACAAAGAGTAGCCCTCACTCACTGCAAATAGGGAAAGCCCACATGCAGCAATGAAGACCCAATGCAGCCAAAAATAAATAAATAAAATTTTAAAAAAGAATGTATGAGAACAAATAAAACAGTCATTATTCACAAATTAAGTCATTGTGGATGTAGAAAATCCAAAAGGACCTACAGACCTTTTATTGATTAGAATTAATCAATACATTTATAAACACTATAAGGTTTGTATACAAAACCAAATGTATTCCTATATACTGACAATACTAATAGGAAATAAATATTTTTAAATTTTATCACTTGTAATAGCATCAAAAAAGCAACAAACATCTAGTAATAAATCTAAGAAAATTATATATGAACCTCCACACTGAAAAAAAAACATTATTGAGTCAAATTAAAGGAAATCTAAATGAATGAAGAGCTATACCATGTTCATGCATTGGAATATCTGATACTTCTGAAATATAAAGTCAAGGAAATTCCTCTCAAAATTTTTGACACATTGATTTGGGAAATTAACCAACTGATTGCAGTAAGTCCCCTACATATGAACCAGTTCCATTCCAAGAGTGCATTTGTAAGTCCAATTTGTTCATTAGTCCAACAAAGTTAGCCTAGGTACCCAACTAACACAATCAAATATATTGTACTGTACTGTAATAGGTTTATAATACTTTTCACACAAATAATACATAAAAAACAAACAAACACAAAAAATAAAACATTTTTAATCTTACAGTACAGCACCTTGAAAAGTACAGTAGTACAGTACAACAGCCGGCATACAGGGGCTGGCATTGAGACAGCAAGCAAGAAGAGTTACTGACTGGAGGAGGAAGAGGAGGTGGGAGATGGTAGAGCTGAAGGATCATCAGCAATAGGAGATGGAGGGCAAGCTTCAATTTCACTCATGCCTGATGTATGTTGATGGAACGCATGTTCGCGTCTTTGAAAGTTCACAACTTGAAGATTCATAGGTAGGGGACCTACTGTATAGGATTTGTATGGAAATATAAAGGACTAAGATCAGTCCATGCAATCTGAGAAAGAACAAAGCTGAGGGACATATTATCAGATATCAAGATTTATGGTAAAGCTACAGTCATGAAACAATATGGATACTGGCATGAGGGCAGACAGAAAATAATGGAACAGAATGGTGTCCAGATACAAGCCCACACATAATATGTTTAGGACAAAGTGATACTATAATTCAGTGAGGGAAATGATAGTTTCTTCAATAAATGGACCTGAGTCTATTATACCATGGGAAAAAAAATAGAGATTGTGGTAAGCAGAGTACTAAGGATGGTCTCCCATGATTTCTACTCCCTGGTATCCATGCCTTTGTAAATTCCCTTCCCCTTGACTGTTGGCAGGACCTGTAACTTGATTTTAATCAATAGAATATGGCATAGGCTAAGGGATTTTTTAGAGGTTATTAAGTTCTCTAATCAGTGGACTTTAAATTAACCAAAGGGCAGATAATCCTGAGTGGACCTCACCTAACCAAGAGAGCCCTTTACAATAGGATCTAGGGGTGAGCAACCCAAACAAGCCAAATATCCCCCTCTCCCTAGCTGACTTTGAAGAAACAAGCTGCCATGATTCAAAGCTGCAAGAAAATTAAGTCCGCTGTCGTATTAGCTTGGAAGAGGACATCGAACCTCAGATGAGCCCCTAACCCAGTTTACACCTTGATTGTAGCTTTCTGAGTGGAAGATCCAGCTAAATAATTTCAAGGACTGCTGACTCGTGGAAACTATGAGATAATAAAATATATGTTGTTTTAAGCTACTATATTTATGGTGATTTGTACACAGCAATAAAAAACTAATACAGAGAATTTAAACTGATACCATACAAAGAAAACAAACAAGAAAAAACCAAAAAAAAAAAAAAAACTAACTCTAGATGGATTGTGAAAATAAGTAGAAGAATATAACGATGATCCTAGGATAGGTTAAAAGTTCTTAAACAGAACTCCAAAAATGCTAACCATTGAGAAAAATAATAAATTGTACTATATTACAATTATGTTTGCAAATTCACATATGTGACAAAATATTCACATCCAGAATATATTTTTAAAATTTTACAAATCAATTGAAAACAAAAGCAAATGACCAAGTAGAACAAATAGGCAGAAGACTTAGTCAAATACTTTTACAAAACAGATTATCTGAATGACCAAAACATATAAGAAAAGATGCTTAATCTCATTTCTCATCAGAGAAATGCAAAACATTGGTCTACCATACTATTACGCATTCACCCAGATGCCTGAAATAAACAGACAATTGCCATCATCTAATGAGATATCATGGAAGCCTGGATTAGAATGGTGGTAGAGGGACTTGAAAACCATTACAGATTCAAAAATATTCCCTGACAGCCTTCCCATGAATTTACAGTGCCTTGAAATATCAGACTTTGAGGCCGTAGACAAAATATTTAGTAAAAAGATTTTCATAAAGATAGGCCATCAATATTCATTTAATGTACTCTGGTGTCTTGTTTTATAAGTATATCATTTTGCTTTAAAATATATACATGTAAAACTACCTCTATTTATACACACACACACACACACACACACACACAGACACATATTTCTCTCCGTCATGTACCCCACTGTGTTGCCAAAATAGTCTGCCTGAAATTGCAAGCAATTCTCAACCAATCTGAGACTCTTAAGACTAAATATTCTGCTTATGTTTTGCTGGACCACACAAGTAGTATGAATTTTGACCCCAAATCCATGTGATGGGAAATCTGAGGACAGAAATCTGAGGGGGATGGAAACCTGAGGTAGGAATACTCAGAGCAGCTTTTCTTTTTCCTTTTCTTTTTTCGACTCAGTCCTTAGCAATGGCTGAGATAAAAACGTAAGCCCCACCATTTTTCTCTGCTGAGCACGATTTTATCCTGTTCACCTCTGAGGTCCTTAACTCATGGGAAGGTCTCCCCACTCTTTTTCTCCCTAGATGTTGCCCTTTCAAAACTAGGTTAAAGGTCATGGAGATCAGTTGACTCCAAAGTTAGCATACTCTTCTGGGGTTTTCTTACTATCTCTTCAGTGTAACCATACATTAAAATGATGTTTTAATCTAGCATTTTTTTTTTAGCTATGCTATATTGGAAGAGATTTCTCTGAACATCTAGTTTACTGTATTGATGAATAAAGAGAGCTTTTATGTTATTTTTGAGAAGGAGATACATATATACAAATAATAGTAATTTGCTAATAGACAGTTGTTTCCAGCTGATAAAATAAGAAAATTAAAGCAATATCTTGATGTTCTTTAAAGTGTTCCATGATTTCCAAATGTTCTACACCTGAAAAAATTTGATAAAAACTGAGATAAAAGAGAAAAAAACAATGTTAACAATTATTGTCAACAAGGCTAGTTCTTTACAGTATGAACATAAACTCTGTTGTTGAAACTGAGACACTTATAAGATTGAAAGGCGTCTCATATATACATAAAGGGAGAGTAGGCCAGGCACAATGAGATGGATAATCACCTTATTTATAACTCCACATCTAAAGCACAAAGTTTAGCTCACCTATCACATTTCTATTCTCTAGAATCAAAGGTGAATTCTGGGAAGAGTTTAATATTATAGATATGAATTATTTGTCTTTATTATTTAGGAAGATAAAAGTAATATTTTGCTCTCAACATTTAAAAATTGACAGATAATCTTGGGCAACTAAATACTGCAGTGATGACATTTTTCAGTATTTTTATCTTAACTCTGAATGAAATATCAGAAGAATATTTTTTACAAAAATTTAATTAAACAACAATTGGTCTAGAAAGATATCAGTGAGGTAAAATGAGCAGAGCTGAGGGATCCAGCCATCCAGATATTAAAATATTGAGTAGCTGGTGATAATTAATAAACTTAGTAGTAGAGGAAAATAGATTGAACAATCAACAAAAAAGAATAGAGAGCCCGGAAATAAAAATATACTTGAGGATTAGTAGGTGATAAATGTGGCATTTTATGTGGAGAAAAAAAGTTTTTTTTTTTTCCCAGAAACAAATTGTGTTGGGACAACTGATTAGCCACTTGGAAAACATAAAAGCTAAATCATTATTCCACTCCTTATATCCAAATTAATTCCAAATAAATGAAAAATATTAACCCCAAAATAACAACATAAATATAAGAAAAATTAATTATCAATGAAGTGTTAGAATTTGGTATACTTTTCTAAGTATGATGCAAAACCCAGAAGGAATGAAGGAAAAGTTGAAAAATGTAATAATATAAGAATGCAAAATGTATGAATGGAATAATACTACAAAGTCAAAATATAAGTGAAAAACTGTAACAAATGTTTCAATATATGAGAGAAAAGGAAAAGCTTTTTAATGAAAGAATTATTGCATACTTCTAGTAGTAGCCATGACAGAGTCTTATCAGATTTACTCTCCCATAAGCAAGTATAAAACTTAACACAACTGCTTTCTGGCATTAGACAGAAGCTATCACAAGGAGATGAGGGAAGGAAGCACATGGAGAAACCCCATATTTAACATGGCTTTCTCCCTTATTCTCTAAGCACAAGAAAATTAGGCCCAGAAGAGAGCATCGGTGTTTCTGGGAGTGTCAAAGTTTGAGTGGTAAGGCAGTTGGTATTTAGAGGGCAAGATACTCAATAGGAACAAGTTGTTAAGAATCTTCAAAACTCCACAAGAGGTGGGGTTCCTTGGGTCCTTGACCAAATTCTAAGCTGTGTATTTACTGAGTGAAACTCTAATATCCCTAGTTGAAAAGAGCTAGTTGTGAATTAAGAGCTGATTAGTAATAATAGCACAATATTGGGGAAAGTTTAGAATTTCATCCCAGCCATAATGAAAAGACATTGAACAACACCCAGGAGATTTAGTTGTAACTCTAGAAAGGTCATACCTAGGAATAATAGTAAAAACTAAAACCTAGGATGGGACAAAACTGAAATATACCCTTCTCAAGTAGCCTAAAACAAATGTAAATAAGATCCAAGTGATCCATAAATTCTTTAACTGCCCAAAAGAATGAAACTCAACATTTGGAGGGAAAAGATAACACAATCCAGAGCCCCTACAGCATATTATTCATAATATCCAGCATACAAGCAAAAATTACTACATATATGGAAAAAAACAGGAAATCAGGAGATAAACCAATTAATAGAAGCAGGTCCATAAATTCACACATTGAAGCTAGAGAAACATGTTAAAATCATTATAATTAACAAAAAGGAAATAGAAGAAAATATGGACAAAGTAGAGGAAAAGTATAACATTTCAAGAGACTATTAAAAGATATAAAAAATAATTAAAAGAACAAGAACACATTGGATAGTTTTAACTACACTCTATTCACAGAAATGACGTTAACTAGTGACCTCAAAGACAGATCAAGAAAAAATAAACAAAACTAAGAATAAAGACAAAAAAAGATTGGGAAAGAAATAGACATGTGGACCTAGACCAGAATAACTAACATGTGACTCAAGAGTTTCAGAAGGGGGCACAACTAGGGCACCTACCAGGCACCAGTGGGGGGACCACAGACACCTAAAGGGATGGGAGGAACCCCCAGTGACCAGGTAGGACGTGGGGCATGGGGGGATTGAAGGGGGAGGAGAAGTGGAGGGGGGATGGGGCTGGTGCCCCTGAGGGGTGGCTGGGGGAGGGGAAGGGATCCCACACCTGAAGGGGGAAATTGGGGAACCATTAAGAGGGCAGAGGATCAAAAGGGAGTGTGGCCAATTTTCCCCTGCCCACTTGGGCCCCCAGGAACCTGCTGAGATCCTGGGCCTGATCCTCTGCCCACCGAGACCCCCTCCAGCCACGTGTGTCCTGAGGGAGTGGGAGGGAGGGAAGGGGGAGCAAAAGTAAAGGCCAGACCTCTGAGACTGACACCCCTGAGGGGTGGCTGGGGGAGGGGAGAAGTTCCTACACCCAGCGGGATCACCCACAGTTTGGGGTCCAGCAGCGATGGGGGAGACCCTGGGGGAGATGGTGGGGGAGTGGTGCAAAGGAATGGAAGGGAAAGTGGCCAGTGTTTTCCCTGTCCACTTAAGCACCAGGGAGGCCTCTGCCCTCAGAGCCTCCCTCCTGCTGTGCAGAACCAAAGCCCCGCCCCTACACCCCCACCCAGGGCCCTACCTCTACACTCGGAGACCCCCTTCAATGTGCTGGGCCTAAATCCCAACCACACACCCTCACTCAGGGCCCTACCTCCAAACTCAGGAGCTCCACACTCCAGAGGCCCTCCTTTCTACATGCTGCATCTCCCCTTCCGTGCAGGTACTAAGTAGAGGCCCCCACCCCACACTTGAACGTCATCCTGCCTAGGCCCAGCCCCAAGCTCAAACGTCACCCCCCCACCCACCTAGACCACTCCCCACCCTAAACCCCGCCCCACCTAAGTCCCACACCCGCCTAAACTCTGCCACCATAGCCAAGTCTTTTTTTTCTTTCTTTCTTTCTCTTTTACATTGGGATTCTGTTTTACCTTGTTGATTCATTGTTGTTGATTCTTTTATATGGTTATTTTTCCTAATAAATCTTTATTTTTCTAAGTTTATTTTATTCTTTATACTTTGTTATTGTTCTCTCCTTTTGGCTTGTTACCCCCCCCTTTTATTTTTTCCTTTTTTTTTTTTCTGTTGTGGTTTTATTTGACCTTGTTGCAGTTTCAATTATAGTTTTATTTTACCTAATATTTTTTTATCTTTCTAATTTAATTTTGTTTTTTATTCTTTGATATTGTACTGCTCCTTTTTTTCTTTCTTTCTTTTTTACCATGCCACAAAGCTTGTAGGATCTTGGTTCCCAGGCTGGAGGTTGGGCCAGAGCTCCTGTGGTGGGAGCTCCAAATCCAAACCACTAGACTAACAGAGAACCTCAGACCCCAGGGATTATTAATTGAACTGAGGCCTCCTGGAGGTCCTCATCTGGCTGTATGCAACTGCATTCAAACTCCAGTGCTGGACTTCTCAGCCCAAGCAACCAGTAAGACAGGAATATAGCACCACCCATCAAAAAAAAAAAAAAAAAGAAATGGCAAAAAATATGTTACAGATGAAGGAGCAAGGTAAAAACTTACAAGACCAAATAAATGAAGATGAAATAGGCAACCTACCTGAAAAACAATTCAGAGTAATGACAGTAAAGATGATCCAAAATTTCAGAAACAGAATGGAGAAAATACAAGCAACATTTAACAAGTATCTAGAAGAACTAAAGAGCAAACAAACAGAGATGAACAACACAATTACTGAAATTTAAAATACTCCAGGAGGAATCAGTAGCAGAATAACTGAGGCAGAAGAATGGAAAAGTGAGCTGGAAGATAAAATGGTGGAAATAACTGCCATGGAGCAGAACAAAGAAAAAAGAATGAAAAGAATTGAGGACAGTCTTAGAGACCTCTGGGACAACATTAAATGCACCAACATTTGAATTATAGGGGTCCCAGAAGAAGAAGATAAAAAGAAAGGGTCTGAGGAAATATTTGAAGAGATTATAGTCAAAAACTTCCCTAACATGGGAAAGGATATAGTCAATCAAGTCCAGGAAGCACAGAGAGTACCATTCAGGAAAAACACAAAGAGAAACAGGCCAAGACACATATTAATCAAACTATCAAAAATTAAATACAAATAAAAAATATTAAAAGCAGCAAGGAAAAGCAACAAATAACATACAAGGGAATCCCCTTAAGGTTAGCAGCTGATCTTTCAGTAGAAACTCTGCAAACAAGAGGGGAGTAGCAGGACATATTTAAAGTGATGAAAGGGAAAACTCTACAACCAAGATTACACTACCCAGCAAGGGTCTCATTCAGATTCAATGGAGAACTTAAAAACTTTACAGACAAGCAAAAGTTAAGAGAATTCAGCACCACCAAACCAGCTTTACAACAAATGCTAAAGGAACTTCTCTAGACAGGAAACACAAGAGAAGGAAAAGACCTACAAAAACAAACCCATAACAATTAAGAAAATGGTAATAGGAGCAAAAAAATTGATAATTACCTTAAATGTAAATGGATTAAATGCTCCCACCAAAAGACATAGACTAGCTGAATGGATACAAAAACAAGACCCATATATATGCTGTCTACAAGAGACCCACTTCAGACCTAGGGACACATACAGACTGAAAGTGCGGGGACGGAAAAAGATATTCCATGCAAATGGAAATCAAAAGAAAGCTGCAGTAGCAATTCTCATATCAGACAAAATAGACTTCAAAACAAAGAGTATTACAAGAGACAGAGAAGGACACTACATAATGATCAAGGGATCAATCCAAGAAGAAGATATAACAATTGTAAATATTTATGCACCCCACATAGAAGCACCTCAATACATAAGGCAAATGCTGACAGCCACAAAAGGGGAGATCAACAGTAACACAATAATACTAAGGGACTTTAACGCTCAACTTTCACCAATGGACAGATCACCCAAAATGAAAATAAATAAAGAAACACAAGCTTTAAATGATACATTAAACAAGATGGATTTGATTGATATTTATAGGACATTTCATCCAAAAACAACAGAATACACTTTCTGCTCAAGTGCTCATGGAACATTCTCCGGGATAGACAATATCTGGGTCAGAAATCAAGCCTTGGTAAATTTAAGAAAATTGAAATTGTATCAAATATCTTTTCTGACCACAATGCTATGAGACTAGATACCAATTATAGGAAAAGAACTGTAAAAAATACAAACACCTGGCGACTAAACAATACATTACTAAATAACCAAGATCATGGAAGAAATCAAAGAGGAAATCAAAAAATACCAGGAAAAAAGTGACAACAAAAACATGATGACTCAAAACCTATGGGATGCAGCAAAAGTAGTTCTAAGACAGAGGTTTATAGCAATACAATCCTACCTCAAGAAAAAAGAAAAATCTCCAAAAACCTAACCTTACACCTAAAGCAATTATAAAAAGAGGAACAAAAAACAAACCCCAAGTTAGCAGAAGGAAAGAAATCATAAAGTTCAGATCAGAAATAAATGAAAAAGAAACGAAGGAAACAATAGCAAAGATCAATAAAACTAAAAGCTGCTCCTTTGAGAAGATAAACAAAATTGATAAACCACTAGCCAGACTCATCAAGAAAAAAAGGGAGAAAACTCAAATCAACAGAACTAAAAATGAAAAAGAAGTAACAACTGACACTGCAGAAATACAAACGATCATGAGAGATTACTACAAGCAACTATATGCCAATAAAATGGACAACCTGGAAGAAATGGACAAATTCTTAGAAAAGGACAACCTTCCAAGATTGAACCAGGAAGAAATAGAAAATATAAACAAACCAATCACAGGCACTGAAATTGAACCTGTGATTAAAAATCTTCCAAAAAACAAAAGCCCAAGACCAGATGGCTTCACAGGCAAATTAGATCAAGCATTTAGAGAAGAGCTAACTTCTCACACTCTTCCAAAATATAGCAGAGGGAGGAACACTCCCAAAGTCATTCTATGAGGCCACCATCTAAAACTAAACAAAGATGTCACCAAAAAAAAAACTACAGGCCAATATCTCTGATGAACATAGATGCAAAAATCCTCAAGAAGATACTAGCAAACAGAATCCAACAGCACATCAAAAGGCTCATACACCGTGATCAATTGGGGTTTATCCCAGGAATGCAAGGATTCTTCAACATATGCAAATGAACCAATGTGATACACCATATTAACAAATTGAAGGAGAAAAACCATATGATCATCTCAATAGATGCAGAGAAAGCTTTTGACAAAATTCAACACCCATTTATGATAGAAACTTTCCAGAAAGTAGGCAGAGAGGGAAACTACCTCAGCATAATAAAGGCCATATATGACAAACCCATAGCCAACATCATCCTCAATGGTGAAAAACTGAAACTATTTCCTCTAAGATCAGGAACAAGAAAAGGTTACCCACTCTCACCACTATCATTCAACATAGTTTTGGAAGTTTTAGCCATAGCAATCAGACAAGAAAAAGAAATCAAAGGAATCCAAATCAGAAAAGAAGAAGTAAAGCTGTCACTGTTTGCAGATGACATGATACTATACATAGAGAACCCTAACGACGCTACCAGAAAACCCCTAGAGCTAATCAGTGAATTTGGTAGACTAGCAGGATATAAAATTAATGCACAGAAATCTCTTACATTCCTATACACTAATGATGAAAAATCTGAAAGAGAAATTAAGGAAACACTCCCATTTGCCATTGCAACAAAAGAATAAAATACCTAGGAATAAGGTATACCTAAGGAGAAAAAAGACCTGTATGCAGAAAACTATAGGACACCGATGAAAGAAATTAAGGATGATCAAACAGATGGGGAGATATACCATGTTCTTGGATTGGAAAAATCAACATTGTGAAAATGACTATACTACCCAAAGCAATCTACAGATTCAATGCAATCCCTATCAAGCTACAAGTGGCATTTTTTACAGAACTAGAACAAAAAATTGCACAATTTGTATGGAAACCCAAAAGACCCCGAACAGCCAAAACAATCTTGCAAAGTAAAAACAGAGCTGGAGGAATCAGGCTCCCTGGCTTCAGACTATACTACAATACTACAGTAATCAAGACAGTATGGTACTGGCACAAAACCAGAAATATAGATCAATGGAACAGGTTAGAAAGCCCAGAAGTAAACCCATTCACATATGGTCACCTTATTTTTTGATAAAGGAAGCAAAAAGTATACAATGGAGAAAAGACAGGCTCTTCAATAAGTGGTGCTGGGAAAACTGGACAGCTATAGGTAAAAGAATGAAATCAGAACACTTCCTAACACCATACACAGAAATAAACTCAAAATGGATTAAAGACATAAATGTAAGGCCAGACAGCATGAAATTCTTAGAGGAAAACACAGGCAGAACACTCTGTGACATAAATCACAGCAAGATCCTTTTTTACCCACCTCCTAGAGAAATAGAAATAAAAACAAAAATAAACAAATGGGACCAAATGAAACTTAAAAGCTTTTGCACAGCAAAGGAAACCATAAACAAGACCAAAACACAACTCTCAGAATGGGAGAAAATGTTTGCAAATGAAGACAGTGACAAAGGATTAATCACCAACATATACAAGCAGCTCATGAAGCTCAATATCAAAAAAAAAATAACCCAATCCAAAAATAGGCAGAAGACCTAAATAGACATTTCTCCTAAGAAGATACACAGATTGCCAACAAACACGTGAAAAGTTGCTCAACATCACTAATCATGAGAGAAATGCAAATCAAAACTCCAATGAGGTATCACCTCACACCTTCCAGAATGGCCATCATCAAATAATCTACAAACAATAAATGTTGGAGAGGGTTTGGAGAAAAGGGAACCCTCTTGCACTGTTGGTGGGAATATAAATTGATACAGCCACTATGGAGAACAGTATGGATTTTCCTTAAAAAACTAAAAATAGAACTACCATATGACCCAGCAATCCTACTACTGGGCATATACCCTGAGAAAACCATAATTCAAAAAGAGTCATGTACCACAGTGTTCACTGCAGTACTATTTACAATCGCCAGGATATGGAAGCAACCTAAGTGTCCATCAATAGATGAATGGATAAAGAAGATGTGGCACATATATACAATGGAATGTTACTCAGCCATAAAAAGAAACGAAATTGAGTTATTTGTAGTGAGGTAGATGGACCTAGAGTCTGTCATACAGAGTGAAGTAAGTCAGAAAGATAAAAACAAATACCATATGTTAACACATATATATGGAATCTAAAAACAAAATTGTTCTGATGAACCTAGGGGCAGGACAGGAATAAAGCCACAGATGTAGAGAATGAGCTTGAGGACACAGGGAGTTGGAAGGGTAAACTGGGACAAAGTGAGAGAGTAATACTGACATATATACACTATGAAATGTAATAATAGATAGTTAGTGGGTAGCACCTGCATAGCACAGGGAGATCATCTCAGAGCTTTGTGACCACCTAGAGGGGTGGGATTAGGAGTGTTGGAGGGAGACGCAAGAGGGAAGGGATAGGGGGATATACGTATGCATATAGCTGATTTACTTTGTTAGACAGCAGAAACTAACACAACATTGTAAAGCAAGTATACTCCAAAAAAGATGTTAAAAAACAAGTTTCACAAGGGAAGGATAAATGAAATGGGACGACATTGACATGTGAAGAAATAATGGCTGAGAATTTTCAAGTCTAATAAAACCTATTGGTGGTCAAATAAAAGAAGCTCAATGAATACCAATCTGGACAAGTAAAAAAGAAAGCACACCTAGACTTATAATAGTCAAACAACTAAAAACAAAAGATAAAGAGAAAAATCTTAAAAACAAACAAACAAACAAAGAGAAATTACCTTAAGGAAACAACAATTAAAATGACGGCTAACTTCTCAACAGTAACAATGGACACAAGACACCGGAAGACAATAAAAAGACAACTTACAAAGATGGAAAATAACTGCAAACTTAGAATTCAATATTGAGCAAAAATATCTATCAAAATTGAAGATAAAATATAGATGTTCCCAAACAAAGCCTTAAAGAATTTGTCACAGTTGATTCACAGTACAAGAAAGTTCTTTAGGATGAAGGGAAATTATCCCAGATGGAAGCACAAAGATGCAAGAAGTAATAAACAAACAGTACAAAGGGGAAATTTGAAAGACTCGGTACTGCCTAAAGCAGCAATGTAACAATATTTTAGACGTTTATGAAATACACAGAAATAGGAGAGGGATTCGTTAAATGTCTCTCAAAATTATTACATTTTAGAGAAGTGCAAGATAAACTCTAAGAAACCCTTACACAACCATCAGACTGACTAAAATTCAAAAGGCTGACAATATCAATGTTGATTCGGAATTGGTATATAAAGCAACAGAACTCTTCTACCTTACTGACAGCAGTGTAAATTAGTATGTATTTACATATGTATTTGGCAGTATGTATCTATTAAGCTAAACTAAAACCTATCCTGTGATTCAGTGATTTTACTCAGATATGAAGTGTGTAAAAATTCATTAAGCTTACACTGAAGACTTGTGTACTTTACAGTACATAAGTCATATCTTAATTAAGAAAACTTAGATCACATAATATGAAAAATAATGATAAGAAAGCAATAAAATTATAATAGCCCAGTAGAAAATTAGGCAACGAATAGGAAGCTAGAGAAAAACAAATGGCTTATAAACATGAAAATATGCTCAACTTCATTCATCAAGTTAAAATTAAAATAGCAAAAAGATACTTTAGACAATTTCAGTTGGTTTCTTACACTTGAAACCAAGAATCCTGACAAGTAGATTTGTAAAAGTATGCCAAGGCATAATTATGTATGAGAATGCTCACTTCAGTATTGTCCATAAAAGTAAAAGATTAGAAACAACCTAAATGTTCACCAATTTTGAACCGTTTACATAAATCATTGTACTTTGATATAATGGAATAACTATGTAACCATTAAAATAATAAAGTAGGTATATTTGAGTTTCTATGGAAATATCACCAAGATATATTAAGGGAAAAGGGTAATTTTATAACAGCAAGCAGAATATGATCCCAACTATATAAAAACTTTAAATGTATGTGGTATAATAATAACAGGTTATTTTTAGGGAATAGGAACTAAAGGTTGAGAGTGGAGGGAGAAAACAATTTTTATTTTATATTTCCATGTACTATTTGAAATTTTTATGTTCATTTTATTTACATTTTAAAACTAAGCAAGAAGGAGAACATATCTGAATCCTAGCCCAAATACTAGCCCCCAAACTAAAATTGCTAGAAAACTAAGTGATGAAACAAATGTTCACAAATGACTGTAAATCAAGATTTCTAAAGGAAGTAAAGAATCAAACTACAGAGCTCTTGATGTTTAAAATGAGTAATTTTTCATTGCAAGTGGCTATAATGCCAGCAAGTATTTAGTGTGGGTGATATACTGAGAATACAGAGAGAATAACAGTAAAGAGAGTCAGCTGGATTTAAAATGTTTTTAAATCCCTTCCAAAGGCAAGGCATGTTTGTAACAATTTTAAAAACACAAATGCTAACAATGGGTAAAAATAACGTAGTAACTATTCACATAAAATACAAGGATTACTTCATATTTTTCAAATCTTTGCTGAAAGCAGTAGCAGTAATCATACAAACATAAAATAATCCTAAAATAACTTAAATTCATAAAAATTTTATTTGGACTTTCCATTTCTCATATTTGATCTCATATCAATTCCAACATTGCTTATGATTTATAATGATAAAAATTTCACAGTCATAATTTACACATCTTTCTTTATGACTTTAGGGACAAAAAGGAGAATTAGTTTAAATTAGTTTAATTAAATTTTATAAAACAATTAGTGATGCATGTCTCAGCATTTATGTTTATAATGTTTATTAACATACCAATTGTGACTAAAGAGAAAGTGTTATCTGCTTGCCAAATACTTAATGATAAGTTTAAAAAGTACAATATCTACAATATAAGTATTTCACTACAAAATTAAATATCTTCCAAATTTTTTCTCAGTTCAGACTTTTTGAATGGACATGTTATTTAAAATATCCTGTCAAAGATCCTTACAAAATTGAATTTGATGCCATACATTTTACGTATAATTAATTTTGAAAAATAGACAACAACTTCCCACAATAAATATTGATTGATAAACTTTGTATAAAAATATTTCATTCAATATAAAAACCCATGGAAACCATTTCTTGATGCTCATACAAATGCAAGTAGCAATATTTCAGTTCTAAAGCAGTCTATTGTATTCTAAGCTGCTCTCCGAACATCATGATGAGGTACAGGAACACTTTCCAGCTTTAAACAATTGTTCAAGAAGGAGTAAAACGACTGACTTACCCAGTTTCTTTTTATAAACAGTTCTTCACATTTTTGGTAACTATGTTTAAATTTTTTTCTCAAA
The DNA here is from genome assembly GCF_025265405.1 of Mesoplodon densirostris. Lineage (NCBI taxonomy): Eukaryota > Metazoa > Chordata > Mammalia > Artiodactyla > Ziphiidae > Mesoplodon > Mesoplodon densirostris. The sequence goes on along the minus strand of NC_082662.1, from coordinate 58,100,658 downwards.
TGTGGCTTCTTTTAAACATAATAGAGTGGACAATTTTAATTTTGTGTTTTAAAATTTGAGACTGTGTTTTCTCAATAGTAAATACTTTAGAAGAGTCTGTAATTATCAAGATGACCCTTGGAAGATGAAAAGTAGAACACATTTCTTTTAAAAACTACAGGAAATAATTTAGAGAGAGGGTTTTTTTCAGCCAAGTCTATGTGACATATGGTTGCAGTATGTCTTGATTCATTTAGCACGTTGTCCAAGCCCACGGGAGACCCGTGGGCACAACTCTTACAGCCTAATCTTTATATTGTGCCAACGAAAGTAGCTTTGGAATCTGGTATCAATTTGTGGAGGACGTTTATCTTCTCTCAACTTTTGAGTAGTTAAAATGGATATTCCTAAGAGAATATGACCATATGTTTGATATATGGAAAGAGGGAGTTGGTTTTATTGGAAATGGATGAGAGGAGGTAGAAGAATGTCATGCTTAGGGTCATAAAACCAGGATCACCCACTGGTTTGGGACTTTCACCCAGGTCTTTTTACTACTTGAGACTAGGTTTAAAAATAAAAGACTATCTGTTCCTATTCCTCTTGTCACTATGTAGCTCATCTCTAAATGGAAACACAGGGCTCCAATAGGAGGTCCCTATTCATACTGATGTGTATCTCATCTTCTTTCTCCTTCTTTGTTCTTGGAGGCTTTAACCTAGGACATCTATAATCTCATTAACCCTGACAAATGATTTATCTTCAAACAATCTGTTTAAACTTGAAGCCATAGCTCAAATTATTAATTTCTGAGTTTATTTTCATGAAGCTCAGATTTAGAGAGATGGATTCACAGCTTGTGTTGCAATTTTAGGCCTTTAAATGAAATACTCAAAATTCCAGATTTATCCTAAGTTTAAAAGTCCAAATCTATATTTCAGCTCCTCTCTCCCTTAAAATTTTTTTACAGAATCTCTGCAAAGAAATGGAGAATATCTAACCAAACTGAAGTACAAAACATTCTAGATTTTCATCTAAATGGTAATTTTCATAAAGGCCCAATAATATACAGTAATACATACAGTGAAATGAACTTTTGAAAGTGAAAATCAGAGCCCTAGCACACTGACAGTAAATATGATCTAAATTTATATATACCAATAGGCCAGACTGCACCACTTCAACCCACTCTATGAAAAGAAAGTCCCTTGGAATTTCAATTTCTGAAATGTTCCTGTTTGTTTGGGGAACTGAAGCTGCACCAGAATGGTATCAGTGATCTCAGGTTTAATGTGCTGTCAAAAAATTCCTTTAACTCAGACCTGCAGCACTACGGTGGTCCTGGGACGTCTGAATTCACTACAGAGTACACACAGCATGGCAAAACCTTGGGCTGACTGGAACATTTATCAGTTTCTCTTCCCTCTTGTTCTGGGTCCCACACCACAGGAGAATGGGAGGATGTCGTATCTCAGAGGACTTGCTCAGTGTTTAATCTCTAATTATATGCAGAATTGGGGCAAAATGTAATTTTCTATCTATGCATATTCTGTGAGCAGTATTAAAAATAATGGTCAATTTTACTAAAGTTTCCATACATGTAATAATTCTGTTTCTGAAACTATAAATCACTGAAAAATCATTGAAAAAAATTTTTTTCTCTCTTTATCTTTGTATAGAACTAATTATTCAGTGAGTTGATGTGGGTCCTCTACCTTTCTCTTGTAAGAGAGTCACTGGTTGAGTGTATGAGATCCTGAGATATCTCAACAATACTTATGGCATGAAACAGCTTTATTGATTTCTAGTTGGCAAATGATCATGAAAGGTGTGAAAAAATATCTATCAGTTGGGGTCTGAACAGCTCATTTCATATGGTCACAACTGGAATAGAGACAGGGGGAGGATTTTATTTATGGTAATAGTAAATCAGTGGAATCGTCTCTCAGTCTAAGTATGAAACTAGTGATGTTTAACAACTCATAGGAATATTTCTGAGGACTGAAGTATTTATTTTGATGATACCGATAATCTTGAAATTCTTACTTATTGCCATTGAGCAACTATCTCTGCAGGTTCCTTAATTTAGTTTGTTGTTCAATATGCTGTCTGGGTTTCCTTGCAGTACCAAGAACTGAAATAAACAATAAACATTAAAGTCTTTAAAGGCAAAGACAACATCTGTGTAATTCTCACTTAATTTTCATCCAGTGTTATATTTCTACTTAATAAATTTTATTTGATTACAAGTCAGTTTTTTTAATGGATGATAATGTAAGGTATGGGTTAAAAACATAATCACTAGCATTAAAAAGATCCGGGTTTATATATGGATTCCACTAACTCTGTGACCTTGGGCAAATTACTTATTCTTCTAATCTTTAAAAGGAATGTAATAGTAGTACATGTCTCATACAATTATTTCAATAATTGAGCTAAAGTATGGAAAATATTAGCACAGTGGTTGATTTATATACAGGAAGAATGCTCAGTAAGTGAGGTAAAAAACAGTGTACATGCAAGTGGGAATGGGGAAGATGATTCCAGAGTGATACACAGTAACATTTAGCAATCTAACTGTAGCAGAAAGTGAGCATTTCAACATCTTTTATAGAGAAGAGGTGAAGTAGACATTATGTTTTCATAAGGGCTTGTGTTCTCATCAAAATACTTGCTGTGGGTATCACCATTCTAACATGTAGTTTCACTCTATGGTACAGATCTTAGATTTGATACATAAACATTTGTTTCCTGTATATCTTCACAAGTATATCCCCTAGACCAGGGCTAAATCATCTATCTGCAACATTCAGTTGAGTGCCTACCACAGAGTAAGCACTCAGGGAAAGTATGTTAAATAGAAACATCTTCAAATCACACAGTTTAGTAGCACAAAATACAAATACATTGCACACTTTTAAAATGCACAAGGATGCCTATTAGGTATAATTGTGTGTATGTGTAAATTAGTGCACAGCAAAGACAACTCAAGGTAAAATAACCACACCCTTGAAAATACAGTTACATTTCACAAGTGTTAGTGTGAAGTGTTCTTTCAGATGTGAGTGTAATTCAGATGACTAGCTCTTTCCACATGGGTTCAATGTTCAAAGAAAATAGTATTGTTGGGTTTATGGCTAGCTAGACACAAGCCACTGGAGACCTTCCCAAGGTGCTGATTAATCATTAGAAGAGTCGGTCTACACTGCTAGGCTCTTGAAGGCTTTCTCACATTTTTTGTCTATATTACTGAATGAGGACAAACAGATACCATTCGTTTTGAAACAATCATTTTCAAATTTGCCTCTGACAGTTTTCTTTTCTCTCCCCTAACCAACACTATAGTGGAATATATTACCCTTCATATGACTCATTGCATAATAAATCTGAGATGTGTCTGGAATGAAATTAGACAGTTAGGTCACACATCTTGTTTTCCACTATTTTCTGAGTCTGAGTGGAACAAGTCTGAAATTGAGGTATGTAAGATACAAAAGTCTTCTGATCAGAAGTTCCTAAATTGAAGTTATTTTCTACAAGGTGTGAGCAACTTTCTTGGAGGATTCTGATGTCGGTGAATAAACAGTGGGATGGGAATGGGGACAACACTCTTGACTCATCAGTCAAAAGCACATCACTGTCTCTCTTTTTGATTGAAGTGACTCCTAAATAATAGACAGACTTTTCGTCATTATTTTCTTCAGGGAAATTTCCCTCGAGTTTCAAAAGTTCATCCAATCCTCCTGAGAATGGAAGGTGTGGTGAAATTATATTGGGATGCTGATCTGATAATATAAAAAATGCCTGGGTTTCTATCTCCCATGAGTTATTAGAGAAAGAATCCTTAGGTAGAGAATTGTTGCTAGAGAAGCATTTGCTGACTGAGCTATTTACAAGCCCTTGCTCTTCCTCAGTTTCACCTGATTTAGAGTTGCTGAGCAGGGTGGCATATTTAACAGAGGGTTGTCTCTTGCTTTCCTCCTCACAGGTTATCTCTGTGCTCTCAACCTCAGAGAAGTGAGCATTGCTGCATTGGTCACTAATACAAATAGAACCCTTTTCAAGATCCCGAGTCACCAAAAGTAGAGAGACTGTAGTTGGTGGTACCATCTCATCTTTATTTTTCCATGATGTATCAACACTGATATCTTCTGAAATAGTTTCAGGCTCCAAAAGAAGAGGACCAAATGTCACTGATTCTGTATGCTTGATAAAAAGATGCTCAAATGTTTCTGGCTAAAAGAAAAGACACATTTTAATACTCAATTGTGTTAATTTTTTTTCTTTTTGCTTCACTGTGATATCATGGAAGAAATAGAAGTGTGAAAGGTTAATACCAAAGGACATAAGTCAAGCACAAATTAACTGGTTTTGGTCTGAAATAAACAGATCAAAAATCATAAGGGAGAGGCAGTATAAGATAGTGTTTAAAAGTGGGATGAGACAGACATGAGTCATTCTGTTTCTATGACCATGGATAAGCACATCAACCTCTCTGCCTTTCAGTTTCCTCATCTGTAAAATTGTGTTCAATATTTACTTCATGGTGTTGTGCAAGGAATAAATTAGATAGTGTCTGAAAGTGCTTAGCTCTCAATAAAGATTGGTTACTGTAATTAGAAAGTGCTATCTTCAGAAGAATTCTTAATATTTTATAGCAAATTACACGTCCATGAACTAAAAAATTTAACCCAAGTTTAAAAAGTAAATTGATATAAAATTGAATGAGCAAAACAACTTGTCCAAAGATAGCTAAAATAAGTACTCCATGACATAATATATGATATGAAGGTAAACTATATGTGGCCTTATCTGCCTTACATCATACTAAAAATCTGTTTATGACTATCAGAAAATAAGAACTAAGAATATCTGTTTGTTGAAAACAATGAAGGTGAAAGAGATGATCACAGACTTTTAAATTACCATTCCTTAAAAATAACTTCATATAAAAATACAAACTATAGGACACGTGGAATGAAGACAAAGATGCAAAACAAATGTACATCATATTTTTTATAAGAACAGTGGTTACATCACAACAAAAAATCCTGCCAAGCAGCTACAAGCAAGAATCTGTGCACAAAAAAAAAGCTCAACTCATACAATGTAAACACGTTGAAAAAATAAATGCAAAATAAAAAATACTGTAGACACATCACATTAAAAAATTAACACAACTAAATGAAGTGCTATAGAAAATGTGCTCAATTTTTTGTTATATATATAATTAAACTTTTGAATTTTACAATTTTTAAACTAATAGAATGAGTTCAGATTTATTGCTTGAAATAACAATATAACCGACTATTCTTCATACTGGCAAATATATTCCATATAAAAACACAATTCATTTAACATAGTTTTGAACTCTTAAATGAAATATATTGGTGATTATAGCCAAAAAGGAATAAATATATGAAACACCAACTATAATGGAATAGACTTATACAGATATTAAAATACTGCATAATAACAAATACTATATTAACACAATCTTTTCTCTTATTCTATGAACATAGTATGTGAAGAGAAAACTGTTCCTGTGCCTATTTTCTTTCTGACAGAAATATATTAGATTTATAATTTCCTTCAAATATTTTCTTGCTCATTTTGTGTTTCTTAAGGTTATGACTATATATGTATTGAATTTCTTAAAATTTAAAGTAACCTAGAAATTAAGATCTCCAAATAAAGGAATGTCGTGCTATCAACATGAAAACAAAAAATACAAATAGCACATAGCATACAGTCAAACTCACAGCTGTTCTTCAAATGACATGTTTGGAATATTTCATGCCCTCTAAAACTTCATAATTGGTAACTAATTATTATGTCAAATAACTTACATGTCTTCAAATGCATTTGATGAAAGATTTCACTAATAATTAAGAAATCACATATCCATAAATTATTAAAGTATATTTTATAAATGGGTCACAAACATTTATTAAAAGTATGTTTATTAAAAAATCATTTCAATCACCATATGCATCTAATTTTTCAAGATTTTAGAACAGTCTGGAAGCATATTGAATATGTATTCAGCTGGTAAGAATTAAAGAATATCCTTTCATATTTTCATACTTCAATTTTACATTACAATGTCTATTTAAAGTTAGTGAAAGGGGAAAGGACACATTCTTCCTGATTTCGGGGGGGGGTTTAGATTCAAATCAAACTATGAATGGAATCTAAATGTAAGTAATATATATGTAGCCTAAATCTGAGTATTATTTGGGTTCATCAAACAGAGGCTTTGGTTTATTTTGAATGTGAGCAATATACCTCACAAGTTAAATTCATAGAAATAGCAGGTGGTCTTTTTTTCAGGTAGAAAAGTCCTATGTTTGCCTTGAACTAGTTCTAAAAACTCCAGAGAGTCTCCTTTTTTGCATCACTGCCCACTTACCTGACTGCCAGAAGCTTTGGGTGGTTCAGTGCAAATAAATTAAATTTAGTAAAGAATTTCATGAGGAGGTTGAATTGGAGGCTGATGTGTTTTCTGATCTGGTCAATTTGACCTGGATATGTCAGGTCATCCTGATACAAACTGTAACTTCTATTGGCCTTTGACCAGAACAAAGTGTCTTTCTTTGAACTGAAATGGAAGTTAGCACTTAAGCCATTTTTAAGGCTATTGAAAATGAAAATTCCTATATTGATCAAAGTTAGATATACATAAAAGCTATCAATATAAGACATTCAAAAGAATACCCAAATGGGTCAGTTTATAGGCTGAAGTGTCTAAAAGAATATAAAACGGACAATTTTGGACATAAAAATATGAACTAAATATTTTGACTGCATTCTATATTTAGAGCCATTGTATTTGCAAAGCTATGTGTCAGAAGTTGCAGTTTTCACCTAGTCACAGCATAGTCTACTATATATTTGATGATGTCTAATAAATCTGTGGTAAGAGCAACAGTCATAATTCTTTAACATTTCATAACCAAATGACAAATCAAAAGCTAGATATCATAAATATTACTTTTTAAACTTTAGATGACTTGAAAAGTAATCATACATCCAAACTGAATTAGACTCAGACATACACCTTGAGCCCAAATTTACCCATCTATTTTAAGTTCTACATCAACATAATCCACCATATTTTAGTTCTCAATAGTTCCACCAAAATTTTTTAGATTGTCTCCCCTTCTTCAAAATGTAAAAATCTTCTAATACTCTATAGAATGTTGGGAAGTTGGTAGATTGGGTTCATCTGTAGTGATCATGATTAGACTTCAAAGAATGTCCATTCTCTGTTCAGATAAAATAAAACAAAATAAGAAAGAAAAATAAAAAAATCACTCAGAAAGCAAAAGATAAAAGATTCCAAAAAGATGTTCTGTCAAGCATGAGTTCTGGATTATAAATTCTTGTGTTATACTACAGTAATGCATGTTTTTAGGAAAAGATAAAATTCTGACTTAAGGTGGCCTCTAACATTTTCTTAATGCATGCCCAAATATCACACTCTAAGGACACTCTTAATGATCCCAGAAAAGGAAAAACTGTAGAGGAATAACAGAATAAGTATAATGAGAGAAAAACAAAGAGCTGGAAAAATAAAAAGGAAGTAGAGGAACAGCACTATTAAAGAGTTTGGAACAAGAAAGAGTAAAATAGTGTATCTCTGAAAACAAATATTTAAAAATTAAAAGAAAGAAGAGTTGAAATAGTGAAGAAGAATAGAACAACAGAATCATTATCATGATTTTTTTAATCTAGAAAAATGTTCTAATAAATCATCTGGTCCACATTTCTCCCTTTTTATAGACAAAGCAATCAAGCATTAAAGTTGCACAGCTAATTATAGCAGAGTGAGACCCCTGACTTTTTTTCTACTCCAACAAGCTTTCTATAATGCAATGGAAGATGAAAAGATATTCCAAACACAAGTAAGGAGGAGAACATGTTGTTTTGCTTTTTCTATTTGTTGTCATAGATTTGAGCTGATTAAATTAATCCTCTCTTCTGGTTCCTTATAACCCAAGGACATATATATAGATATTAAGAAGAACAAGAAAATAGAGAAAACTGAAGTCATATTTTAGGGGTGTGAAATATATACTTCTAAGCCCAGTCATGTGCCCTTCTAGAAAGAACTTCTTACTCAAAGCTGTACCAGCTCTTCTACACTTCTGTACGGCCATTCTAGCAATTTCAGGGATGCTCTGCCTCAGATCCATGAGGATGGTGTTCTGGGAGCTTGTGGGTTGCTGAGCTTCTTATTTGGAGAGCTAGAACAGGCTGAGGAATCTAGGATGGTCTTTGAACCACAAGAAAAAAATCCATTTGTTTTTAGATTTAACACTCTTAAGTAGGGTGTTAAGTGGAGTACACTCTTCTGGAAATGGTCATAAATGTAGACAACAAAGGAGCAGGGTTAGACTCCTCCCACCTCAAATATAGATGGTTTGGATTTAGAGGAAGAAGGTAATATTTTAGGCAAAAATGCTAAGGAAAAAGGTAAAACAAAAACAAACTGGCTACAGTCTTTTAAACACTGCGAAATTTGAATTAGAAGAAAAACAAGGTTATTGACCCACTGCAATACATTTTCCTACCACAAGAATTCAACCTTTGTTTAAAATTTTTATCTTTATCCTCTCTAAAAACTTTTTAAGAGATTCTGTTTTTTTTTCATTTATTTTATTGGAGTATAATTGATTTACAATGTTGTTAAAGATTCTGATTTCTAAAGTATCATGAGAAATGGTGTAGAGAAGTATTCTCGTTCAAGATGGCAGTTTGAGCATATATATTTCTCTCTTATCTCTGTAGAGACTCTGTTAGGATGAAAGTATATGAATAAATCAAATATATACCCACAACAAAGAAGATAGTCTGAGAAGGTTAAGAGGGAATGAGATTTTGAATTTCTAAAAGATGGAAAACCAAAGGAGATGAACAAAGGAAGCTGCAGACCAGAATATCTCCAGAGTGGGCTATAGCTGAAAAAAGACAGTTTGCCCTGTTGAATACAGTGGAGATGGGAGGAAGGGTGATGGGGGGCGAAAAAATGGAAGGTAAAAACACAGGAAGAAGTGAGACCTCTGGCTGAAAACTGGAAACTCTGCATATGAATGGGGATCTTCTAACTCTGCTGCACATAGAAGAGCCTTCATACTCTCCACACCCAAATTGAGGTTTTATTCTCAAAAGTAATTAAGAAATTATCTGGGAAGGAGACCTTCAAGATGGTGGAAGAGTAAGACGTGGAGATCACCTTCCTCCCCACAAATACATCAGAAATACATCTACATGTGGAACAACTCCTACAGAACACCTACTGAACGCTGGCAGAAGACCTCAGACTTCCCAATAGGCAAGAAACTCCCCACGTACCTGGGTAGGGCAAAAGAAAAAAGAATAAACAGAGACAAAAGAATAGGGGTGGGACCTGCACCTCTGGGAGGAAGCTGTGAAGGAGGAAAGGTTTCCACAGACTAGGAAGCCCCTTCGCAGGCAGAGATGGGGGGTGGCGGGGGAAGCTTCAGAGCCACGGAGGAGAGCACAGCAACAGGGGTGTGGAGGGCAAAACGGAGAGATTCCCACACAGAGGATCGGTGCCGACGGGCACTCACCAGCCCGAGAGGCTTTTCTGCTCACCCGCCGGGGCGGATGGGGGACTGGAAGGTGAGGCTCGGGCTTCAGAGGTCAGATCCCAGGGAGAGGACTGGGGTTGGCTGTGTGAACACAGCCTGAAGGGGGCTAGTGCACCACAGCTAGCTGGGAGGAAGTCCAGGAAAAGTCTGGAACTGCCTAAGAGGCAAGAGACCATTGTTTCAGGGTACACGAGGAGAGGGGATTCAGAGGACCGTCTAAACAAGCTCCAGAGACGGGCTCGACCCACAGCTATCAGCACGGACCCCAGAGATGGGCATGAGACGCTAAGGCTGCTGCTGCAGCCACCAAGAAGCCTGTGTGCGAGCACAGGTCACTGCCACACCTCCCCTCTGGGGAGCCTGTGCAGCCCGCTACTGCCAGGGTCCCGTGATGCAGTCACAACTTCCCTGGCAGAACACACGGCACACCTCAGGCTAGGGCAATGTCATGTCAGTCTCTGCTGCTGCAGGCTTGCCCCACATTCCGTACCTCTCCCTCACCCCATCCTGAGTGAGCCAGAGCCCCTGAATCAGCTGCTCCTTTAACCCCATCCTGAGTGAAGAATACACACCCTCAGGTGACCTACATGCAGAGGCGAAGCCAAATCCAAAGCTGAACCCAAGGAGCTGTGTGAACAAAAAACAGAAAGAGAAATCTCCCCCCAGCCTCAGGAGTAGCGGATTAAATCTCCACAATCAACTTGATGTACCCTGCATCTGTGGAATACATAAATAGACAATGAATCACCCCAAAATTGAGGCAGTGGATTTTGGGAGCAACTGTAGACTTGGGGTTTGCTTTCTGCATCTAATTTGTTTCTGGTTTTATATTTAACTTAGTGTAGTATTTCAAATTTATTATCATTGGTAGATTTCTTTATTGATTTGGTTGCTCTCTCCTTCCTTTTTTTTAGTATATAGTTTATATATATTTTTTCCTTTTTCTCTGTTTGTGACTCTGTATGTGTATGCTTCTTTGTGTGATTTTTGTCTGTATATCTTTGCTTTTACCATTTGTCCTAGGGTTCTGCCCGTTTTTGTTTTTGTTTTTTTAAGTATAGATTTTAGCACTTGTTACCATTGGTGGATTGGTTTTTTGGTTTGGTTGCTCTCTTTTGTTTCTCTCTCTTTTTTAAATTACTTTTTAATTTTTTTATTTTAATAATTATTTTTTATTTTAATAAATTTCTTTTCTTTTTTTCTTTTTTTCTCCCTTTTCTTCTGAGCCATGGGGCTGACAGGGTCTTGGTGCTCTGGCCGGGTGACAGGCCTGTGCCTCTGAGGTAGGAGAGCCGAGTTCAGGACATTGGTCCACCAGAGACCTCCTGGCTCAACATAATATCAAATGGCAAAAGCTCTCCCAGAGATCTCCATCTCAACATAAAGACCCAGCCCCACTCAATGACCAGCAAGCTACAGTGCTGGACACCATATGCCAAACAACTAGCAAGACAGGAACACAATCCCACCCATTAGCAGAGAGGCTGCCTAAAATCATAATATGGTCACAGACAGCCCAAAACACACCATTGGACACGGACCTGCCCACCAGAAAGACAAGATCCAGCCTCATCCACCAGAACACAGGCACTAGTCCCCTCCACCAGGAAGCCTACACCACCCACTGGGGGCAGACACCAAAAACACCAGGAACTACAAACCTTCAGCCTGCAAAAAGGAGATGCCAAACACAGTAAGTTAAGCAAAATGAGAAGACAGAGAAATACGCAGCAGATGAAGGAGCAACATAAAAACCCCCCAGACCAAACAAATGGAGAGGAAATAGGCAGTCTACCTGAAAAATAATTCAGAGTAATGATAGTAAAGATGAACCAAAATCTTGGAAATAGAATAGAGAAAATACAAGAAAAAATTAACAAGGACCTAGAAGAACTAAAGAGCAAACAAACAATGATGAACAACACAATAAATGAAAAAATTCTCTAGAAGGAATCAATAGCAGAAAAACGGAGGCAAAAGAACGGATAAGTGACATGGAAGATAAAATAGTGGAAATAACTACTGCAGAGCAGAATAAAGAAAACAGAATGAAAAGAATTGAGGACAGCCTTAGAGACCTATGGGACAACATTAAACGCACCAATATTCAAATTATAGAGGTCTCAGAAGAAGAGAAAAAGAAACTGAGAAAATATTTGAAGAGATTATAGTTGAAAACTTCCCTAATGTGGGAAAGGAAATAGTTAATCCAGTCCAGGAAGCACAGACAGTCCCATACAGGATAAATGCAAGGAGAAACACACCAAGACACATATTAATTAAACTATCAAAAACTAAATACAAAGAAAAATATTAAAAGCAACAAGGGAAAAACAACAAATAACATACAAGGGAATCCACATAAGGCTAACAACTGAACTTTCAGCAGAAACTCTGCAAGCCAGAAGAGAGTGGCAGGACATATTTAAAGTGATGAAAGAGGGCTTCCCTGGTGGCGCAGTGGTTGAGAGTCCGCCTGCCGATGCAGGGGACACAGGTTTGTGCCCCGGTCCGGGAGGATCCCACATGCCATGCAGCGGCTGGGCCCGTGAGCCATGGCCGCTGAGCCTGCACGTCCGGAGCCTCTGCTCTGCAACAGGAGAGGGCACAACAGTGAGAGGCCCGCGTACCGCAAAAAAAAATATAATAAAAAAAATTAAGTGATGAAGGGGAAAAACCTACAACCAAGATTACTCTACCCAGCAAGGATCTCATTCAGATACAGCAGAGAAATTAAAACCTTTACAGACAAGCAAAAGCTAAGAGAATTCAGCACCACCAAACCAGCTTTACAACAAATGCTAAAGGAACTTCTCAAGGCAGGAAACACGAGAGAAGGAAAAGACTTACAAAAACAAACCCCAAACAATTAAGAAAATGGTAATAGGAACATACATATTGATAATTACCTTAAATGTAAATGGTTAAATGCTCCCACCAAAAGACATAGACTGGCTGAATGGATACAGAAACAAGACCCATATATATGCTGTCTAAAAGAGACCCACTGCAGACCTAGGGACACATACAGACTGAAAGTGAGGGGATGGAAAAAGATATTCCATGCAAATGGAAATCAAAAGAAAGCTGGAGTAGCAATTCTCATATCAGAAAAAATAGACTTTAAAAGAAAGACTATTACAAGAGACAAGGAAGGACACTACATAACGCTCAAGGTGTCAATCAAGAAGAAGATATAAAAATTGTAAATATGTATGCACCCAACATAGGAGGACCTCAATACATAAGGCAAATACTAACAGCCATAAAAGGGGAAATCGACAGTAACACAGTCATAGTAGGGGACTTTAACACCCCACTTTCACCATGGACAGATCATCCAAAGTGAAAATAAATAAGGAAACACGAGCTTTAAATGATACATTAAACAAGATGGACTTAATTGATATTTATAGGACATTCCATCCAAAAACAACAGAATACACCTTTTTCTCAAGTGCTCATGGAACAATCTCCAGGATAGGTGATATCTTGGGTCACAAATCAAGCCTTGGTAAATTTAAGAAAATTGAAATCATATCAAGTATCTTTTCCAACCACAATGCTATAAGACTAGATATCAATTACAGGAAAAAGATCCATTAAAAATACAAAAACATGGAGGCTAAACAATACACTACTAAATAACCAAGAGGTCACTGAAGAAATCAAAGAGGAAATCAAAAAATACCTAGAAACAGATGACAATGAAAACAGGATGACCCAAAACCTATGAGATGTGGCAAAAACAGTTCTAACAGGGAAGTTTGTAGCAATACAATCCTACCTCAAGAAACAACAAACATCTCAAATAAACAACCTAACCTTACACCTAAGAGAAAGAAGAACAAGAAAACCCCAAAGTTAGCAGAAGGAAAGAAATCATTAAGATCAGATCTGAAATAAATGAAAAAGAAATGAAGGAAACGATAGAAAAGATCAATGAAACTAAAAGCTGGTTCTTTGAGAAGATAAACAAAACTGATAAACCATTAGCCAGACGCATCAAGGGAAAAAGGGAGAAGACTCAAATCAACAGAATTAGAAATGAAAAAGGAGAAATAACAACCAACACTGCAGAAACACAAAGAAGGATTATGAGAGATTACTACAAGCAACTATATGCCAAAAAAATGGACAACCTGTAAGAACTGGACAAATTCTTAGAAAAGCACAACCTTCTGAGACTGAATCAGGAAGAAATAGAAAACATAAACAGACCAATCACAAGCACTGAAATTGAAACTGTGATTAAAAATCTTCCCAAAACAAAAGCCCAGAACCAGATGGCTTCACAGGCGAATTCTATCAAACATTTAGAGAAGAGCTAATGTTAATCCTTCTCAAACTCTTCCAAAATATAGCAGAGGGAGGAACACGCCCAAACTCATTCTACGAGGCACCATCACCCTGATATCAAAAAAAGACAAAGATGTCAAAAAGAAAGAAAACTACAGGTCAATATCACTGATGAACATAGATGCAAAATCCTCAACAAAATACTAGTAAAGAGAATCCAACAGCACATTAAAAGGATCCTACAACATGATCAAGTGGGGTTTATCCCAGGAATGTAAGGATTCGACAGTATACGCAAATCAATCAATGTGATAAACCATATTAACAAATTGAAGGAGAAAAACCATATGATCATCTCAATAGAGGCAGAACAGCTTTTGGCAAAATTCAACACCCATTTATGATAAAAACTCTCCAGAAAGTAGGCATACAGGGAACTTACCTCAACATAATAAAGGCCATATATGACAAACCCACAGCCAACATTGTTCTCAATGGTGAGAAACTGAAAACATTTCCTCTAAGATCAGGAACAAGACAAGGTTGTCCACTCTCAGCACTATTATTCAACATATTTTTGGAAGTTTTAGCTACAGCAATCAGAGAAGAAAAAGAAATAAAAGGAATCCAAATCGGAAAAGAAGAAGTAAGACAGTCACTGTTTGCAGATGACATGATACTATACATAGAGAATCCTAAAGATGCTACCAGAAAACTACTAGAGCTAATCAATGCATTTGGTAAAGTAGCAGGATACAAAATTAATGCACAGAAATCTCTTGCATTCCTATACACTAATTATGAAAAATCTGAAGGAGAAATTAAGGAAACACTCCCATTTACCATTTCAACAAAAAGAATAAAATACCTAGGAATAAACTTACCTAAGGAGACAAAAGACCTGTATGCAGAAAACTATAAGACACTGATGAAAGAAATTAAAGATGATACCAACAGATGGAGAGATATACCATGTTCTTGGATTGGAAGAATCAACATTGTGAAAATGACTATACTACCCAAAGCAATCTAAAGATTCAACGCAATCCCTATCAAACTACCAATGGCATTTTTCAATGAACTAGAACAAAAAAATTTCACAATTTGTTTGAAAACACAAAAGACCCTGAATAGCCAAAGCAATCTTGAGAAAGAAAAATGGAGCTGGAGGAATCAGGCTCCTGGACTTCAGACTATACTACAAAGCTACACTAATCAAGACAGTATGGTACTGGCACAAAAACAGAAATACAGATTAATGGAACAGGATAGAAAGCTCAGAGGTAAACCCATGCACATATGGTCACCTTATTTTTGATAAAGGAGACAAGAATATACAATGGAGAAAAGACAGCCTCTTCTATAAGTGGTGCTGGGAAAACTGGACAGCTACATTTAAAAGAATGAAATTAGAACACTCCCTAACACCGTACACAAAAATAAACACAAAATGGATTGAAGACCTAAATATAAGGCCAGACACTATCAAACTCTTAGCGGAAAACATAGGCAGAACACTCTATGACATAAATCACAGCAAGAACCTTTTTGACCCACCTCCTAGAGAAATGGAAATAAAAACAAAAATAAACACATGGGACCTAATGAAACTTAAAAGCTTTTGTACAGCAAAGGAAACGATAAACAAGACGAAAAGACAACCCTCAGAATGGGAGAAAATATTTGCAAGTGAAGCAACTGACAAATGATTAATCTCCAAAATTTACAAGCAGCCCATGCAGCTCAATATCAAAAAAACACACAACCCAATCCAAAAATGGGCAGAAGACCTAAATAGGCATTTCTCCAAAGAAGATATACAGAAACCCAACAAACACATGAAAGAATGCTCAATATCACTAATCATGAGAGAAATGCAAATCAAAACTGCCATGAGGTATCACCTCACACCAGTCAGAATGGCCAACATCAAAAAATCTACAAACAATAAATTCTGGAGAGGGTTTGGAGAAAAGGGAACCCTCCTGCACTGTTGGTGGGAATGTAAATTGGTACAGCCACTATGGAGAACAGTATGGAGGTTCCTTAAAAAACTACAAATAGAACTACCATACGAACCAGCAATTCCACTACTGGGCATATACCCTTAGAAAACCATAATTCAAAAAGTGTTATGTACCACAATGTTCATTGCAGCTCTATTCACAATAGCCAGGACATGGAAGCAACCTAAGTATCCATTGACAGATGAATGGATAAAGAAGATGTGGCACATATATACAATGGAATATTACTCAGCCGTAAAAAGAAACAAAACTGAGTTATTTGTATTGAAGTGGATGGGCCTAGAGTCTGTCATATACAGTGAAGTAAGTCAGAAAGAGAGAAACAAATACCGTATGCTAACACATATATATGGAATGTAAAAAAAAAAAAAAAAGGTTCTGAAAAACCTAGGGGCAGGACAGGAATAAAGACGCAGATGTAGAGAATGGACTTGAGGACACAGGGAGGGGAGAAGGATAAGCTGGGACGAAGTCAGAGATTGGCATGGACATATATACACTACGAAATGTAAAATAGACAGCTAGTGGGAGGCGGCCGCATGGCACAGGGAGATCAGCTCGGTGCTTTGTGACTGCCTGGAGGGGTGGGATAGGGAGCGTTTTGGGGAGACACAGGAAGGGGGAGATATGGGGATGTGTGTGTATGTATAGCTGATTCACTTTGTTGTAAGGCAGAAACTAGAACACCATTTTAAAGCAATTATACTCCAATTAAGATGTTAAATAAATAAATACAAAAAAAAAAGCAAATTATCTGGGGAGGAATCTAGTAGCTGTGAGGTACTGGTGTCTATGACCATATCTCTCCTCATCTAGCCAGAGCCCTGTCCACCCATGTAGGCCAACAATCCCTGCTTATGTGCATTATGCTCTCCCAGTCAGCCTTTCTATTATTTCATTCTTAAACATGAGAGAAAAACAAAGGGTCTCTAGATATATGGGGAAATTGTGAGATTAAAAAAAATAAAGTCAAGATAAATAGGAGGAGAACAGGATCCTAGCAGAAACAGAGAATTCAGGGAATAGAAGAAAATAGAATTTCTAAAACAAACAATGATCCTCTAAATTGGTATTTCTAGTAAGACTTAAGAAAATATTTCATGCATAAAACCAGGACAGAATACAATGAAAATGAATACTTGGAAATTTAAAAATATAAATAGCAAATAAATGTCTAATAGAAGCACTGAGGAAAACAGGGTATGGCAAGGTCTCAAACATAAAACAAACATATTAGAGAAGTGATAAGAAATATAGAAGATCTATGCAGAGGGTTCAACATCCATGTAATACAGATTCTAGAAAGAGATCCAAAAAAATAAGAGGAGAGGAAGTTATCAAAGAAATAATATAATTGCTTAGAGTTGCCAGGAGACATGGAATCAAAAGTGTCTTCAAATGAGGACAAAGTTACATGAAAAAGAACCCCCTTAAATAGGTTTAGACCTATCTCTAAAATTTTAGAACATCAATAATGGGGAGGATATTTTAAAAGTCAGAAATCTGCAAGTAACCAGTGAGAAGTAAAAATCAGAATGGCATCTGACTTCTCAGAAGTGATACTGATGCTAGATGATAAGGCAGGAATTTTCTCAAAGTTTTATTGGAAAGGCTCGTCGACCTGGAAATTGATATTCCACCAAACTATCAAGCGAGGAAGGCACAATAAAAAGAATTTCAGGCATGCACAGACTCCGACTTACACAATATTTCCTGGCAGGTCATATAAGGAATTAGTTAATTAATAAGGAGGAAGGGAAAAATATCTAGAAAACAGTATCCATTAGAAACCAGTTAAGGGAAAATTCAGAGTGATGGCTTGCAGCAATTTTAGAAAAGGCCTAATCCAGATTGCAGTAGGAGGATAAAGGGTTTCCTGGACAGGGTGCCCTGGGAACAGGTCTCAGTGAAGAAGCTTATATAATAGCAGCACACAGAAGGTTAAAAAAAACATTTTTTAAAGAAGCAATTAGAAACTCCAGAAAAAGCAAAACAAACACAAAACAAAACATAAAAACTAAAAATGAAGCCAAGTAAAATTTGGCACAATTTAAATCAACAGGGTGGAATGTTTCTAAAATTTTTTGAAAAACATTCTCCTGTGACCTGTCTCCTGGAACCAACAAAAACTGTGGTAATATAATCACATATTACTTGCTTCTGCAAGGAACAATATTTACATACTCATAACAATGCAAATGCAGTTTATTGGGTTTTTTATTTTTTTAAATGAACCCATAGACAAACTATAGCACAGAACATATTATCAACCCTGACTT
This sequence comes from Mesoplodon densirostris, assembly GCF_025265405.1. Lineage (NCBI taxonomy): Eukaryota > Metazoa > Chordata > Mammalia > Artiodactyla > Ziphiidae > Mesoplodon > Mesoplodon densirostris. Next base: position 58,082,457 of record NC_082662.1, on the reverse strand, counting down.
AAGTAAAAGTGTAAAGTTACAGTTGACAGAGATTGGGAAGTGGAAGGAGAAATGGAGGGAAGGGTAAGAGTGCTAATGTCTTTATTTTATTAAAAAGAAAAAATGGGGGAAGGGGAGCTCCAAGAAACAGTCTCTATTTCGTTGATCAAGAAATGGAGTTTAAGAAGATTCTTCTGAGGTTGAAGAGTGATTACTGAAGGAATTGAAAAAAGTGACAAACTATATATGGTAGGAGCATGGGGAAAGAAGGGGAGAAAAAGTATGTGTATAAGTAAATCCTCATTATAGCCAGAAATTAGTAAATAATGTCTATATTTCATAATGCCATAAGCATACTATTTTTAGAAATATAAAGGTGACCTGACAGAAAAATTAAAAGCAAACCAGTTTAAAGTAATGGCACTTGGGAAGCAAGACTAAAGGTAGAGAAGGGTGCAGAAGAGACTATACTGTCCAATAAATGTTTTTCCATACTATTTCACTATTAAACCATGCACACTAGGCATACCGTAATGCAAAATTCTTTTTTAAATAATGGGACATATCAAGGCATATACTCCCAGAGAACAAAGAGACATATACAACCATGTGTCCTGTAGCATTGTTTGTAATAAATAGAAAAGAGTTTTCTATCTATCAGCAGGGGAATGGATATATGAATTGTGGTATGTATTCATAGGATGAAATATTATGGATCAAATGATTAAACTAAATGAAATATATCAACATGAAGATATCTCGAAAAGAATGCTGAGAAAATAATAATTTTTGAATGATATGGGAGATGTATTAACAATAACCAAATGTATTATTGTTCATTGGTCATGGATACATACATGCAGGTGTAAGAAAAAAGGTGTTGTATAAAAGCATGAACTAGACAAATACATGCTATATTCTTGAAAGTGGGTGCCCTAGGAAGGGAAGGAGAGACCAAAACTAGTAAGGGCAACAAGGAGGACAAACTTTATCTATAATTTTTATTAATAAAAATATATGAGGCAAATATGAGAAAATTTTAAGATATTGTGTTAGTACACAGACGTTTTTATATTACTCCATTTTATGTACTTATATTGTCTTAAAATAATTTTAAAGGGTAAAAGGAAATGGAACATACAAAAGAAAGAAACTCAAGGGGAAATTATGTGAGAGAATTTTCATCACATATGGTATCATCCTATACTAACGTTGTTTTAAACAAATGTGGGGTTTGGGGGAAATACCTTAGAATACTGGCTTTTTTCATCTTTGATTTGAGTACTTACAGGTTTAGTATGGATTTTGATTTACTATAAAGGGAAGGAGAATGACAGCTTAAAAAGTGGAAGAAATTAATTAATTTTAGGGGACATTTTAGAAAGCAGGTTTATTGTCTAGAAATTACAGGTATAGATAAAAATCAATGTTCAAAAAGATCTGAATTTGAAGAATTAAGGGAAATAGTTTATACAAAAATTATTACCTCCTTTTAAACAATACTGTATTTGAATTGTTTTTAAAAAACAATGGGCTCCCATAGTCTGTTTGCTTTGCAATGCGTTGTGGGTTTTTTGTTTGTTTCCTTTTGTTTTAGAATTGGAAATCTCAAATTTTGCTTATCCATTTCATCATTTGATGGATATTTGGGTTGTTTCCATGTTTTGACCATTATGAACACTGTTGCTATGAACATTCATATACAAGCTTCTGTGTAGATATATGACTTCATTTCCATTGGATATATACCTCAAAGTGGATTGTTGGGTCATATGGTAATTCTATGTTTAACTGTTGGAGAACTGTCAGACTATTTTCCAAAAGCGCTGCACCATTTTCACATTCCCATCAGCAGTGTAGGAGAGTTACAATTTCTCCACATTCTCACCAACACTTATTATCTGTCGTTTTTATTATAGCCATCCTAGTTAGTGTAAAGTGCTATCTTGTGTTTTTGGTTTGCATTCCCCTAATCGCTAATGATGTTGAGCATATATATATTCACTTGTGCTTATGGCTATTGGTACATCTTCTTTGCAGAAATGTCTATTCAGCTCCTTTGCCAATTTTTTTGCGTGTTGATATGCGTAACATAAAATTTACCATTTCAACTATTTTTAAGTGTATAATTTAGGGGCATTAAGTACATTAAGCAATACATTGTTAATATGGAATTGATGGCTAGGGTATCAATGTGAGTCCGATGGACCTGAGTTTAACCAAGATTTTCACACCTACAGGCTGGATGATCAAGACAAGCTACTGAACCACTCTGTGCCTCAGTTTTGTCATCAGAAAATATAAGGCTATTAGGTCTACAAGAGAATTAAATAAAATAATATGAATATGAAAGTATGGAGCAGATAGTAAATTTGTCTTGGCCTCTTTAGAAATATAATGTGAATTATACTATATTACTTTTCCCTAAAAAATATATTTTAGTTATTTAGGAGATTAAAGTAGAAGATGAAATTTTAAGAAGTTATTGAATTTTAGAAGATTAGATTTTTATCATTAGTAAAACTTTTGAAATTATATTCTTCTTTACTCTTCAAATATTCCTGATATATTCCAAAAACTGATTTATTCCTAATTGTGTACCTGTTAAACCCTAGTAATAAACTAAGCATCTTGAGGGCTAGTTATGCTTAAAGAATATCTTAACAAGATTATGAAGGCTAACACTGGCAAAAGTAAAAAAAAAAAAAAAATCAGTCTTACAAATAAGGACATTCACACCTACTGTACTTAAAAAATTCTTCACACTTCCTCAGTTTACCAGAACCTGGGGAAATGTGATGATATTTCCATCTATTATATATGTCTGCCAGATGATCTGCTGTGGCATTACACTCCTCCTCAGGGAGCTCAGCGGGGTAGTGCATAGGCTAAAAACAGTCACTGACTGAACCTACATCCACCAAGTGGTTCCTTTGTGTTGGGCATTTTCTGGAAAAGGGAAAAGCCATTTGGTGCAGGTTCAAACTGCATTTTGCTGAGGTGGGCCTAATCATTTCCCTGCCCTGGTAAACACTTAGAAACCATTTTCCTGGTGGTTCATAGAGGAGATTTCAGAGCTTAACATATTGAAGACAGAGTGTTTTAGCTTCTCTGAAAGAGAAAGTAAGATTGTAATAATGCAGTAATAATGCAGTTATTATAACAGTAATAATGCAGTTATTCCCTGCATTTATATGTACTGACATGGTGAAGCTTTTAAGTTTTTATTTAGATAGGTATTTAGATTTTTTAGACAAAACTCCTCTCACACTAAAAGAAGAAAAAAACCCAATATTTAAGAAAAATCATCTCCTCCTTACTCTCTGTCTTTTAATCTCCCTGCTTTCAGCTTGCAAATGTGCTAAGGTACTTCCTACCACAGGGCTTTATATTCACCAGTGGACTTGCTGGGCTCTACCCTCCACCACAAATCCTAGTTAATGACTGCTCATCTTCCAGATCTCAGCTCACCCCCGTCCCACACACGACACTCAGCACACTGGGCCCTTTCTTTCACAACACATAGTTTATCATTATTAGTGTCTGTAATATTATCATAATATATATTACATATAACATATATAATGTATATTATTTGTTATTTCAGTTATAAATTGATTAATGCTTATCTTCCCCATCAACTGCACGCTCCAAGAGTTCCTGTTTTCTGACCATTTTAACCCTAAGGCCTAGCATAGTGACTGGCATAGGATAACTATTCAATAAATACCTCTTGAATGAATGGATGGAATGAATTAATGAATTTTAAAATAAATAAACCATTTTAGAGAGAGAAAAGAAAAGTTCTTTCTATTCTGCTTTTAACCAAGTCACTCCTCTATGACCTCACTGTCTTAGATGGTAAGGAGAATCTCTTACAAATTGTTTTCCCAGAGCCTAGCAACATCCTAGACTTACATGTAAATACTTATTTTCATTTTGTGCTTGCTGAATGAATGACAAACAAATACATATGGCTGAAATATCACTATCACTACAATAAACATCACTGTAAGAATTCATAACGGAAGAGAAAGAAGAGGAATAAATACTTTACTAATTGAAAAAACCATCAGCTCTGCTTTAATGAAAGGAGACTCCGTGTCTTACAGTGAGTAAGGGCATAGCTGAGAAGTGTATGGGTGTGGGGCTGGTTAGATTCAGGCTAAGTGAAGTTTCTATAACAAGAATGACCATATGTAAAACTACACTGCTACCATGTTTGAAGATTGGCACTGTCTCTTCCGCTGAAAGATTACAATTTAAATGTCTGCATTATTTTGCCCACATTATTACATATCTGTTCACTCATTCATTCATCAGTAAACTGTAGAGCAGTGTTTTCTAACCACAAATCATATCCATTAGTATGTGAATGAATGTAGAGGGTTGTAACCAGTATTTTTGAAATGAAACAGAATTTTGAAAACAGAGGGTGTTGCAAATAGTAAAACTGTTTTGAGCATCTTTTGTTTTAGTTTTGCACATTATCTACATCTACTCATTTACTAGGTTGCAAGGTAAAGCATTTTTCTCACTGTGGGTCATAGTCAAAAAAAAACAAAAAATCGAAAGCCAGAGAGAACACTTACTAATAGAACAGGCTCCAAAGTCAGACAAATTAGAAAACTAAGCCAGACTCTAAAACAAGTTACTTAACCATTATAAGTTTTAGGTTTTTTCTTCTATAAAATGGAGATTATAATACTTATCCCACAGGGTAACTGAAAGAATAACATAAAACATGTAAATATGTAAAATAATGATAACTAATATTTGTTGAGACAATACTATGTTAGAAGTACTATCTTCTTTAGTCCCCCAAACAACCCAATGAGGTAAGTTCTATTAAACCTCATTTTACAGGAGAGGAAACAGAGATACTGAGAATTGAAGTAAAAAATCTTAATGAGTGTAAGAATATGTATCTCAGTGACTTGCACATAAATAAATGGACATTATTATAAGATATCAGCAAGTCATTAATAAATCCTGACCCTAGTACTTTGCCTTTAGCAGGAGAAGCTCAACAATAGTTGTGATTGGTAAAACACAGCCCTTGAACTCAGAACACTCTTCACAATAAAAAATAAAATGCTCCAGGAACTTAAAGAGGGCAGAAATTCTTCTGAACTACATTTGTTCACAAAAGGCTTGGGGAAAGAAGAGCTTAGAGCAAGGTCTTCATTGACGTGGAAGGGTCTGTAGAGGTGAGGAGAATAGTATAGGCATGACTAAGGCCCACGGACAGAAGCAATGAAATCTGTAGGTTGACAACAGATTGTAGAGAGAAGTCATTGAGTACTTGATCTTGTAACTAAAAGAAAACCACTGAAGACTTGTAACAGTGACTAATGATGACACAATTATTGAGACTGCATAATAACCTCCATATGATTATTGTTCAAAACAGCGTGAAGATATTTTGCCATGAAAATTGAATTCTATTTTCCCAATTTTAAGGATGGAAAACCAACCTTGCTTCAAGGGAAATTATGGGAATTAATGATACATTTGTTAAACTCTAGAGTTTTCTGAGAAATTCTATTATAAAGTGCAAATTATTTGATTAGAGTTGACTGTCTCATAAAGTAGCTTGAAAGGAACTATCTTCATAAATGTAAGTTTTATTATGATAATTGCATTTTTCAGATTGCAATATTTGAGGAAAGGATTATTTATATAGCTTTTAATTGATTTAAGTAATTATGGAGATAATTACAAGGGTTAAAAAATATTGATTCCAGCCTTTTCCTAAGGACAATCAATTTATACCAAAAAAGTATATACAAATATTTGTTCTCCACCAGATTTGACTCTAATATTCTAATATTTATTTTATTATATACTGTGACACAGAAGAAAGATATGTATTTGTTAACTCAGATGATAAACTACCTATTGAATTTTTTTGTCCCAGTTTCAAACCCCTGCATCTTGCTATTCTTGAAAACAAATAACAGATTAAATAGACTCATATTAAGATGAATTGAATAAAATAAGATTTAAACCTTATCCTTAAAATGTTTTAAACCTTAAAAATGTTTGAAGCTCTAGAAGGCATATAGCATCTAAAATGTGATCTTATATATTCTGGGGTTTAAAAAACTGAAAAAGGGACCTTCTGAAAATTAAGTCCTTGTGCCCAGGAACAATTCTTGGGGTTTGGAACATCTTCCCAAAACAGCTTTTTCATCCTACAAAAGATAAACAAGGCATTATAAGTAAAGAAAAACATTCACATTGAAAATGTTAACAGTTAATAAATGTACAAACTAGAAATTTATCTACCAGACTGGTTATGCCTCAGTAGGATAAGATTCACTTTCACATGCTCTACCATGAAGATCTCTACCAACTTTCTGTCTAGACCAAAGTTAATGATCACTATAATAAACATAGCCAACTTTTATTGAAAACTGTTTGCCAGGCACTGTGCTAAATGCTTTGCACAGGTTTTTCTCAGAGAAAATTAAATATTAAATATGGCCATCAATTGAGTTTCCGAAACAATTCTACTGGATGTGGCCCAATCAGCTCACTTGACTGAAAGGTAAATTCAGATTGTAAAATCACTTTTCCCTCTTCACTGCTAGAAGACAAAATTTTCTGTAGAGATTTGGCATGTGTGAAATAACCTCAATGGTCTGGACCTCTCAGCACAGAGTAATGGGGCACCCGAAGAACCATCCAAGAAATTCAAGGCCATTTGCCAAACCAAACAGAATGGAGCCACTCAGCGCTGACGTTTAAAAAGCAGAATACCTACTGACCGTAAGTGAACTGACGGCTTCAGATAAATCTTCACCACTAAAAGTTCTCAACCTTGATTGTACAACTCTGAAAGCTATTCTTCTCATCTCTAAGAACATACTGTCTAGGATTTCCTATTATAAGCTTGTTATTTCATGAATGTATATACAGTAAAAAAAAACACAAAATCTAATTTCTTCCCTGAGGCTTATGTGTACTAGCAAAATGGAGTGTGGTTTCCTGAAATCAGGCTTTTTCTTTTTATGCCATCTCATTGGCATCAAATATATATAAAAATATTTAGAACACTTTAGTGTTTCTGATTTGGATTTAAAATCAAGGTTTAAATATGTTCAGGATTTTAACACCAAGTACAATACCTTTGGTGTGATATTAACAAGGTTCCAAGCAATAAGATGGAAGAGGAAATAATTATTGGCACAATTACATATAGACCTGCATCATGCTGGTGTTTTTCATCATCTGAAAAAGAAAAAAATTCACACAACACTGAAGCTTGAGGAAATAACACCTTTCTGGATCAGAAATTATAATAGACTTTTTTTCTGATTTCAACATAAATCTGAATGACCTTTAAAGATATAAAAATCAGAAAGAGGAAGATAAAAGTATAGCTTTGACCACATTAATAAAATTATTATTTTGGTCAGAATGATGGTTCTTGTAATTTAGCAAAACATTTTTTCAAAAGTATTTATTTGCCAGCTCTCTCCATCTGGTCACTTTTAGGTTATATGAGTCCAAGTGTCAATAAAAGTTGTTATGATGACTCTTTGTTTCAGCATCTGCTTTTAGAGGAGGCAACCTACAACACCCACCAACCTCTACCTTGCTCACTCCAGACACATTGACCTCCTTACTGTTTCTTGAACCACAAAGCATGCTCACTCTTCAGGGCCTTTGCACTTGCTATCCCCTTGCAGAAATGCTCTTCCCTTTTGTTCTTGCAGGGCTTTACCCAAATATCACCTTCACAGAGAAAAAGACCATTTTGGGCCATCCTTACTAAAGCACCACATTTTAACTCTATCCCTTCATTTTATTTTGCTTCATGCACTTATTTCTATCTGACATTATATTATACATGATTTGTTTATTATCTGTCATTCTTATTAGAGTACTGGAGTTTAAGCTCCATTTAGGGCACAGACTTATGTTTACTGTTCAATCCCCAGTGCTTAGAACAGTGTTCAGTGTATATTTGTTGAACAATACATGAATGAAGCTTTATAATTATTTTAATTCTAAAACCAGGTGAAATGTTTCTCTCTTGAAATTTCATTATTGGGTTGCTTGGATTTGAAGACAATCTGAAAAGTAATAGCAAAATCAAAATGTTCCCACTTCAAGTACAGTAAGGTGAATCAGAAATATAAGACACCCTGTGGACTTTTTTCTATAATTATTGCTACAGTTTTATTTTTAGAAAAAGATTTCCTTTAGAAGATGATTAAAATTTAAAAACTCATAAATATGAGTCAAAACATATTGTTTGGGGTAGGTATATTTATATTAATTGTACAGAAAATTAATATTTTTCCAATTAATCTTTATGATGATGTATTTTATTGTATAGCTGGATACTTCCCTTTATTTATTTTCCATCAACTTTTAGACTGAAATTTTTACTTACCAATACAAGAATACAATACCACGCCTGATTATTCTTCTTACCACCACCATGGAACCATGTACCCTTACTTCAGTCACCCATGAGGCATCTACATAAGACTCTGGGCTATTCCATGATTCCATCAGAAAGAAAATAATCAGATGGCAGCATTACTGCTAGCTAAGGAGGAAACCACACATCTGTGTAAAAAGAAACTAAAAGTAAACATTTTTACCTTGGGTGAAACTATCAATTATCTTCGGTTTCCCCACTCCCTCCATAAATATTGGGTAAAGACTGAACTGATACTTCTCAATGGGGATAAAATGATCTGAGGAGAAAAAATATTTTAAAGAGTCATTCCCACTGAATTAATATAAATGAGTGAAATCTATGTAAAAAAAAATGTTAAGTGACTCTCTCTTATATTTCCATGGATGTAAAACTGATGACTTATGGGTTGAAACTGATGGATTAAAAACTGATGATTGTTACCTATGGATTGAAACTGATAATTAGGGAGTTTCAAAGACAATCTAAGCACTACCAATTCTACTGTAATGACAATAATTTCACAAATAATGTTTTAAAATCTTACCCAAAGATAGAAGATTGCAATTTTTAAAGGCATGTTCCAGTGATAGCCGGTTTGTTCAAGTTCAGGGTGTAGGAGTTGTTTTATTTCCCTTTCCAGGACAATACACTCTACCTCCTAAGACCAAAGCCAGCAATATTCCCTTTTCATAAGAATTTAGTTTATTTAGCCTCCCCATTCAAAGCAGCTGGGAGACTAAAGTCTCATGAAATCCCATGCAAAGAAGATGGGAGTGGGGACCAGGAATTACCTTATATATCCAGGTGTCTAGATCTATGGAGGATGATCATCTTCATAGCAAAGCTCAAAATGGATCTATCAGTGATCATTTTTACAAATGCTAATAAGATATAAATATTATTCCACAAGAGATAAATCTCTTTGAAGCAAAGAGAGTAACCTCCTAGACAACAGTATAGTAATGAACTGGATTTAGTTCTCTATCAATAATTTGTTTCTATTTACCTTGATGCTAAATTCTAGGGTCTTTGCAATGAAATAGAAGTAGGTGCCTTTGGGATGATGTTGTAAATAAGAACATGGCAATCCTTAGCTTCCCTGCTTAAACCTTACTCAGACTCAGAGACTCTGTATTGTGCACTAATATTTTGCATTTTAATCACCTTGTGGGGTAACTGGTCTACTTTGGGAATATTATGCTGGCTTATGATCCTCAGACCTTCAGCCTGGCCCTCCCACTCATTGTTAGTGGCATCATAAGTTGGTACACAATTTGGGAAAACAATTTGTCAGTAGATATCAAAAGCCATTAAAATGGTTTTTAAAAAAGGTTAAGCTGGAAGCAACATAAATGTTCTCAAATAAATAAATGGTTTATGTAGATTCTGAAATAAAATGCTATACAATCATTTAAAAAATAGTTATAAGGATTGTGAACAAAATAGAAACATGCTTGTGATATATCAAAGGAACAAACCATAAGAAAAGTGGTAGATGATATGATTACAACTATATAAAATATTTAAATGGAAAAGGATCAAATGAAATAGAATTAATTGTAATAGGATGACAATTTAGGCAGCAAGATCTATCATCTATATTTTTGAAGTTTTCATTAACTGTCTATGTTATTTGAATTAATAATCTGTAGCATCATACTAATCCATAGGAGAAACTTAATTAAAGTACAGTAAGCTTACCGTGGACATAATACTTCTTAACAGAGGAAGGGATTCTAAGCCATTTAATTTCATTGTCTTCATGAAGAATTTTCCACTCAAGAATAAAATACATCGGATTGTAATCACTGGGTGATAGCATCCAGGAAAGAATTACACAACTGCTGTTTAAAGGATAAGCACTGAGTGACTGCACGATATTTACTGTGGGGGAAAGAAGGAAATTTATTTTTAAATTCAAAATTAATGAAGATCTCCTAATTGCCTTTAGGAACATATAACCTACTGAAAAGGGGAGAAGGAAGAGAAAGCAGACATTTATACAAATAAATAAAGCAGACATTTACACATGGCAATTATTTTTGTATCACAAGAGTCATATAAGCAGAGAGGTGTGGGAATATATGCTATGAGGAGAAATAAGATTCTACCTAAAATCCAAAAAGGAGATTTTTGGATATGGTCAAAAGGTGTTCTCTACTGTAATACTGTACAAGCCTATTAATCATTCTAATTCCCTCCAAATCTTCTCTCCCGCTGATGGAGTCAGTGCTTTCAAAGAACAAATCTGATCATTTTAACACCCTCTCCACAGGGTCCCACTTAAAAGCCTCCAGACTTCCGCATGTGAGAACAAAATTCCTATCATGCCTACAATTCCCTGAGAGCCATGCCTCAGAGCCTCTGTCAGCCTTTCTGGACTTTTTTTGCACCAGCGCCAACCCGGTCTTCCTTCATATCCTCTCCTGGACCACAGGACTTTTGGTCAGATTTTTCCTCTCGCGGGAGCGCTTCCCCCGACCTTCTGGGGAAGTTTAATTCCTCTACTGTATCCTCAAGAAAGCTTCTCTGACCCTCAATACCAGGTTAGGCTCTTATTTTCTTTTCTTTCATAAACTTATACTCCTTTCCTGGGAACACTCGTCTCAGTTTGTAAATAGGCACTAACTTGCATGATTATTTGATTCATGTTTGTCTCATCTATTGGACTCTGTGAATGCAAAGTGAGGTGTACCTTTTCTTACCTTTGCTCGTGGGCCATGAGAATGTTAAATTAAAATTTGCAGAAGAAGCACCAATTGAATTGATGGCAAGAACGGTAACAGAGTGTGCTTGCTCTGTCCAAAGGAAAGTGAATTTAGTGTGATTTCCTACGTCTTCTGACCATGTTCCATTGCGAGAAGTATGATGTTTCACCACGTATCTTCTCACACTGCACAATGAGTCATTTTTCATCAGGGGCTGCGGTAAACATAAAAATTGATTAGCTCAAGGGCTACAGTGCTTTTTATACTGACTGAGCTCACGGAAATCCTATTAAACATTTCCCATTGGTAAGCAGGGGTCAGGCCAGAGCAAGCACTGCTGAATTCAAGGCTGAGGTATGGGGGTCTGACCACAGTCTCCCTGAAGCCGTCTGGATGGCTATGGAGCATGGGAAACTTATCTCCCTCCTTTTGGGTTTTTTTTTTTTTTAAGACTCAAAGACTAAATAATGAAGTATGGATACAAATAGGACACTTTTCTACCTGGAAGTTTCACTCTAATTCTAGAGAAAAGAAAGACTGAAAGAGAGTTGAGAGTTTCTTAATCTAAAAAGCAAAAAAGGAATAACCCTCTGTTTTCATAAAGCAACAACTAGAGAGAGTTGAAAGGATATTAATCCTGGTGAGACTGGTCACTCATTTTTTTTCTTCCCTTGATATGCTGTCCCTTCCAGTAACAGAGGCTATCAGGACCGTGTACATGGAACCCCAGAATTTGTGCCTTTAGTTAAAAAAAAAATCATACCAGGTCATTAATGATTCAGTGTAAAATATATAATTAGTCCAACTGTATTCATCCATTCTACAGAATATAACAATATGTCCCACTTCCCCCATCACCTTCATCTGTTTCAGGTAAGATTTAAGTGCTACCAATCCCTTGTAAACCCTTAGAAAGCTTAACACAATAGACTAGAACAGTGCTTCTCAATTTTTGTCACTGAGATAATTCTAAGTCAGAAATTGAGAAACATAAATACAAACAAACATAAATATGTCCCTGCAGGGCATGGAAGAACCTGGGTAGGTAGTGAGTAAGACTTTAGCAGCCTCTGCAACAAATAAATGTCTGAAAAATCATGCAAATTTTGCATTTTGTTTTTTAAAAAAATCTTTCAGTTTTCATATACAAATATTTACTTTTATAACCATCAAGTAAAATTGATGATAAAGTCCTCACTTTCTAGTCCTACAAGCTGCTCTAGGCTCATCTTGTGTTATTTCCTGCCCTAGCCCTATAACCAAGCATTTTTTCACAGAGCCCTAGTTCCTTTTATTGGAGGATAGTATTAGAAACAAATGTGGGAATACTCCTTACTACCAGAATATGGATTTCTCAGCTTACAGATCAAGGAAATACATCTGTGTATACTACATCTGTATACACACATATCTATGAAAATTTCTAAATGAATCCATCTGTATCCATATTAAGCTAAACATGAGTTCATACTGATGTCTCCAACCCTAATCCATTACCACATGGATCATTCCCATCTTCTCCTTGCTTGTCTGTAACCAATTCAACAGTGAGAAACCTGGGTCCTTCCTACCATCCATCATCCAATGCTTAATTGTTCAATTCCAGTTTGCATATCTAATGATACAAGAATTGTTAACCCATACCTCGTGAGAGAGATGACTTTATCAACTAGAATACAGTGGTTATGTACAGTTTCTTTTGCCTTTAGTCTTAAGAATCTACTCATTAACAAGGTTACCTAGGCCTGAAGCTTTTTCTCCCAACTCCTTCAGTAAGACTGTTCCACACACTTGTAATACAGTTAGTTTCTCTTATTGCAGTCTGGATTCCATCCTGGGATTCTCCAACCTCCTAACGATTTATCTTTAATTTGTATACACTAAGGTTTCTTCTTTGTGGTATAAGGTTTTATGAGTTTTGGCAAATGCATAATGCTATGTACTCACCAGGACAATATTATACAGAATAGTTTCACCATCATAAAAAATCCCCTGTTCTTCACCCATTCAAACCTTTCCCCATCAACCAAATCCCTGGAAACCATTGATCTTTTTGCCATCTCTACAGTTATGTCTTTTCTTGAATGTCCTGTAAATGGAATCATAATGTAGTCCTATGGGCAGCCTTCTAGCACTTAACAACATTCATTTAAGAGTCACCCATATCTTTTTGTGGCTTTATAGCAGTTTCTTTTTATCACTGAATAATAATCCATTGTATGAAAGTAACAAAGTTTTTTGTAAGAAGCTACCAAACTATATTCCAAAGTGGCTGTACCGTTTTCCATTCCCACCGCAAAGAATAAAAGTTCCTGTTGCTTTGCATACTAGCCAGCAAGTTATTGTCAGTTTTTTTGGATTTTAACCATTCTAATAAGTGTGTAGTGGTATCTCATTGTTGTTCTAATATGTATTTCCCTAATGACAAATGATGTTTGCTATGGACTGAACGTTTGTGTCTCCCTAAAATTCGGACCAAAAGAAATACATTCACTAGGGATAGAAATCAATTCATTTGGGGGAGAGAACGCTTTGAAAATTTCTAAGCTGTATACTCATTGTTTTTGGAAATATCCGTTGTGTATTTGCCATCATACAAAAAGAATAATCTAAATGCCCTTGAGATATGTAGGGAAGGCCACGTTTACTCTGTTTAGGATTAAATACAAATGGAATTTTTGGACTTGAAGGAGCACTAGATATCATCCAGTCCAATGTTATATTGACACAGATGAGGAAACTGAGGCTGAAGGGTCTAAGTGACTTTGTCAAAATAGCACTGAGTAACTATACTATGTTAAGCCAAGAATAGAATTAAAGTCTCCAAACTCCAGGCCAGTGCTCCCTCCATTCTACAACTTGGTTCTCTGTAATCACTTCTCCAAATTGAAATAAACTTGGGATTGCAGAGACTAAAAATGATAGAATTATTAAGTAAGTCTTTTATACAATGAAGTCTTTTTTACAATGAAGCAAATCTTTCAAGAGTGTAGAAGTAAAATTTAAGAATAACACAAAAATCAGGAATACCTTCCAAAGCAAAGTGACATTTCTCTCTTTTTTAGTGTTGTCTTCATTAATTATTCTCCAAAATTCAGGTCCTCTGATAGGAACTGCAAAATAACAAGGAGCCCAAGTTGTACATGTGTTCTTGGAAGGATTACTTTTCAGTCACACTGGAAGCACATACTTATGCATTTTTAAGACACATTCACAAAACCTTTGCAAACCTTTTATATCCGTGACAATTGTGTAGGCTGGAGTACTCCAATTACTCCAATATCCCAGTCCATCTAGCCTCTTACAGCGCACCTGGACAGCATAGACTGCACACAGGTCTGACACCGGGAAACTGGCAGATTTTAATTTTGCATCATACACCTCAAATACCTATAAAATAAGTCAAACTATTAGATTGATCATTACTAACACATATGTAGCTAAAGGGCCCTGAAGTGCATTTTATTTTAAACCCTAACACTATTCCAAAATTAAGAGAGAACTGACTTTGTGTTTTCTGGCTTTATAAATACTCTTATTAGGCTTGAATCATGAGCTCCTTCAAGTTAAGGATTGCCTCAGTCATCTTGTTATTTCCATCTCGTGACAAGATTTGGATTGGCCCACTTGCAACCTCACTTCCCAATCACTCTTTTAGCCTATTACTAATCTCTGTCCACTAATCCTCTATACACCAAGATGTTTAAGAATTTTAACCTAGTGGTTAGATAGGGCCTGCTGTAGAGAATCTCTGATATTCAGTCTCCTCAATAAGCAAGTAAACTGTCACATTTATTACAGCTGAACTCATTGTGATCTAATTCTATTCTAGGGTTCCTGCTATTTCTAGGTCTTTGCAGGCTGCCATCAGAAAACTGACATAGGAAGGCATCACATGCACACTTGCCACTATGGGTATGATTCTGGTTGTTTGATAAAAGCAGCTTCTTCCAAAATGTGTCCCATTGAACATGTGTGTACTAAAGAACATTGTTAAAGGGAAAAAGATTCCTTGGTAAAATGAGTTTGAGAAACATAGGATGAAATAAAGTCACAAATGTTTTTTAAATTCAGGACTTCTCTAAACCTTTAATGTGTAATATACCATGATTCTACACTAGGGACATATGGTGATTCAGGGTTCCTTAAACTTTATTAAGCCATGTGACCTTTCTTCATGAAACATTGTATGGGATCAATGTACTATAAAACACATTTTGGGAAATGATAAATAGCAGGAAAGTTCATTTCTTAAAAGGGTTAAATTAGATCAATCTATTTAATAAAAAGAGCTATGGAATACAGGAGGATGTACTTTTATGCCAATAAAATAAACCTTATGCAATAAAATTCTTAAACAGTTATAAGACATAATACTTAGTGAGGCAAGCTGAAGAAATTTCCAGGTAAAAGGTACCTTCCATTGTACTTCTTTTCCACTTAAACCATAGCGAATCTGGAACTGAAGATTATTCTCTGGAAAGACTGGCTTCTCCCAAGATATTTTCAATAATCCAATTTTTACAGTAATTTCTGCTTTCACACTAGATGGAGGCAGTGGTTTCACTAGAAAATTTTTTTAAGTATTATATAACAGTAATTTAAACAGTAACAATATTTTTAAAATGTTATTATGATGTTATAATCTTCCATATCTTCTATTTATAAAGTAACATCTCTTTCTCAAAACCTTCTCCTTCATTATCTCATTTGATCCCCTACAACTTTATGTGATACATAAGAAAGGGATTATCTCTATTTTGAAAATAGAGAGGTTGATTGAAAAAAAGATCAATTCATCGTCCATGTCACTCTGCACGTTAATTGTAAGACGCGATTAGAAATGGAACCATTGGCTCTGCATGCAAAAGATACCATACTGATCACATGAGGAATATCAGTAGCAAACTCTGTTCTACATAGAGCTTTACTTAAAAGCAAAAAACTATACACCGCATTCATTTCCACATGTGTTTCAAAATCTTCCACTGTCTGTTGTTAGGTATTTCTAGGTCAAGGTCAGAGGAAGTCTTGCAGAGTAAAACCTTGGTTCTCTACAATCTGAGGAAAATAAACTTTTTAAAGGGTAGAAATAGAGGCAAAGATGAACAGAACAGCAAGGGCTTTAAAAAATAATAAAAGGCAACATGCAAGCTCAACGTATTTGGGAACTAACATCTCACAGCTCAACACAACAGTGTGAAGCTCTGAAGCTACAGACTTCATCAACAATCCTTCTTTAGACTGTTGATGATCAAAACACCTAAACTTTTTAATTACTATAGAGTATCTCATGCTTATTCAATTCCTCATATGCCAAGAAGACGTTCTTCACCAACTAGTAAGATGACATATATTTCATCTCTCGAAAAGATAATTCCTCTTCAGGAAAGGAAGTATGAGCATTCAAGAGACCCAAACACATTAAAGCTGTGATTGCACTTGACGGAATCATATGGCTATCACACGTATATATTCCATGAATATCTAGTTTATAGAAAGAATGCTTTGAAGTACAATGGTTTATGTGATACCCACAATACCCACATTAGGGAGGTATAAGGAGCTTTCCACATTCTATAGGTGACAAAATAGTCACGGAGCACTTAAGTGACTAGCCCAAGTTTACAAAGCTAATAATAAGTGGAGCTGGCATTTGGATTCCAAAATTGAATTTTCACATTGTTTTCTAGTACTCAGTAGGCAATATAAGCACAATTTAAATATCTTATGTTAGTACTGAAAAGAATAACATCAAAAATTGTTCAGGTATCGAACTGAATCCATGTTGCAATTGTCATATAATACATGTGAGGGTATATCTGTGCATGTCTGTAGGGTAGGGAGGTAGGACAGTTCCTTGCTATCTTAGTATATTTAGTAGCAGAGAAGTATTGCTTACAGTAAACTCACTTAAAATGGAACCAAACTAAATTGGAAGGAGTGGTGAGAGGGCAGATCAATTAACTGGGACTTCATATTGAAAAATTTTTTTTAATTATGACAACTTTATGCTATATTTAACAAAATATAGATTTGAATTCAGATGTGTACTAATTATTTGAAAATACAATGTATCAAAAGTTAATTTTTGGTACAATTCCCTAACAAAATATTATATAGCATCAAAAGATACTCTTCTACATTTGCTGCAAAATCATAAATGGATCATTTCCCAAAGATTTCACAGTGATACTTAGAGTAATATATCAAAATCTCCAAAGGGTCTCTTATTCCTTTGAAATCAAAATATCCTTTTAAAAGAATGTTTAAAATGTTTTTTTTTTGTTTTTTTTTTTAATTTATTTTTGCTATGTTGGGTCTTAGTTTCCGTGCGAGGGCTTTCTCTAGTTGTGGCAAGTGGGGGCCACTCTTCATCACAGTGCGCGGGCCTCTACTATCGCGGCCTCTCTTGTTGCGGAGCACAGGCTCCAGATGCGCAGGCTCAGTAGTTGTGGCCCACGGGCCCAGCCGCTCCGCGGCATGTGGGATCCTCCCAGACCAGGGCTCGAACCCGTGTCCCCTGCATTAGCAGGCAGACTCTCAACCACTGCGCCACCAGGGAAGCCCTAATTTGAGTTATTTTGAATCCTTTGCTCCTACCCAGCCTTACAAATTAAAGCCTTGAGCTATGACTACTCAGATTAAAAAAACTGTCAGAATATCCAAATTAAACTTTTAGATTAAAAGCATCAAATGTTTTCATAAGTACATTGGAAAAAAAACATAAAATAGTGCATTATTTAGAATAATATTACTACTAAATTTATACCCAGTGATCAATATAATTCATCAAATTATATGCTGAAAATCTTCCTATTATTGATTTAAAATAAAGCCAAAAGTGTAAAACTTTCTAAAGCTAATTGTCTTTTCAATTCCACTGTAAGTTAGAAAAAAAATTTTTTAATCTAGTGTGATCAGAAAATTCAACAGTTACCCTGAATCAACCTGAATCCAAATATGCTAATAAAAATGAAGACATACATATAGTTTTTGACATACCCACGGAATCAGGAATGACACATGTTGGTGGAGAGTCCAGTGAACCCAAGGAGTGATTAATTCTAATCCACATTGTATAGCCGGATAATAGAAAGATTGGCTGAAATAGGCATTCATAAAAACCATCTCTCTGCAAGTGGCAGTCTTTGGGTTCAGATATGGGATGAATAGATGGAACATCAGAACAGTAAAGGCTGCTCCTTAAAAGATACAAAAACAATCAATAAATATACAACACTGATGAAAGCAATATTTGAGAATTCTGCTTTGTTGTTTAAAATAGACAGTTTTTGCTCCATCTAAAAGTAGTTGTTCTTATTAGAAAGGCATTTTTGAATTCTCAGCTATATCACAATCTTTCCATGAAAACAGAAAATAACCCTTCTTAAATATTTCACTAGACAGTAAGTGGGTATGCAAATGAAATAAATGACAATGTTCTAACAGGGAGGTAGGGATCCAATTGGAGATAGAACTTACAACACTTTGGAAGCTACGCTAATATTAAAGCGAAGTGATCGAATTTTTAAAATAAAGATCACAAGTGGCAATGGGGAATTCCTGAGATGGAAAGGAAGATAAATTCCTTGCACTTTAAATTCCACAAAACAAATTGAAAACATAATGATAGTAAATTGTAGCTTAATTGACATTGTCCTAATCTTTTCTAGTTCAAAGCAATATAATTAAAATAATATCAATTATTGACTTCTATATGGATCATATAGTCAGGTATATCACTTATTTTCTCAGAGAAGAAAATTAGGAAAATATATTTTTATCACTACATCCCAATCAACACTCCACCTCAGAGAATACAAAGCATTTCTCCTCTTCTTTGCAATAGCCCTTCTGCCATTATTTGCTTTAAATATGGTATTTAAGTGGCTAAAGTAGCAGTTACTGTTTCCATAAGAATGGGAGTAAGGTTACAAAAAAATGAAAAATCTATATTTTTCTGTCTCTCATTTTCCATTTTTTTGTGACTCCTTTTTCTTCCTATTTCCTCAAAATTACAACTGTTTGTGTGTGTGTGTGTGAATCAGTGTGGTGGGTGGGGTTAGATGAGAAAGAAGGATGAAGAGTCATTTGTGCATAAAAAATAAGAACCATGACCTTGTACAGAAGCACACTAATAGTCCACTTGGAATCCAAAGGTTAGCATAATTATCGTCACGACAGATATAACCATTTATTGAATGTTTACCAGCAGAAATCATATCACTTAATTATAATTAAATAAAATGTCATTAATTCTCACAGAAACCCTGCAAGTCCTATTATTCATTCCATTTTACAGACAAGGAAATTGAGGCCTTAGAGAGGTTAAAAAAACTTGAACACGTATATTCAGCTAGTTTCATGGTTCTTCTATAAATATTAGGAAGATAAATGAGTCCAAATGCTTATGGAATAGTTGTCCACAAACACCATTTTTAATGTGAAAATGCCATGGAAAGAAAGTAAAGACAGATTACAAAAGTAAAATGGTATGCCATGAATATTCTATTGATTTTAAAGTTCTCATATCAGGTAAGATGAAGACAGATATTATTCCCACGTGAGAAACAAAGAAATTGCCTCATTTTTTTCTAATATTACTTAAGAATAGACTGGTAGCATTAGGAATAGGAATCGAGCACAGTATTTGAGGAAATGGATTTTTTTCAAGCAGAAATTTTAGATTTTAAGAATAAATGAGCACAAGCTCTACAAATTGAAAGTCCCAGTACAAACTGAGATAGAGTGTTTAAGAGTAGTACACACACTTGAAAACTACTAAAGAATGTTATAAAAATTGTCCTGATCAAGAGTGTTATTATTTTAGATATAGGTCTCTGTAGAGAGAAGAATACTAGAGGAAGACGATGACTTGAATTCTTTTCAAATCAGAGAACGGTAAAAAAAAAAAAGCCACACAAATTACTCTTTACTAGAATTGTTTAATCCTTATTAAGTAAACAAAGTTATGGTTACCAAAGGGGAAAGGGTGGGGAGGGAGGGATATTTAGGAGTTTGGGATTAACAAATACACAGTATTATATATAAAATAGATAAACGACAAGGATTTACTATATAACACAGAGAATTATATTCAGTATCTGATAATAACCTATAATGAAAAGAATCTGAAAAAGAATAGATACATATATATATATATATATATATATATATATATATATATATATATATATATATATAACTGAATCACTTTGCTGTACACCTGAAACTAACATAACATTGTAAATCATCTATACTTCAATTAAAAACTAATAATAATCTTACCTATTTCTAAAGACCATTCATATTATCTCTTACAATATCTGTACCACTACCTCCAACCTTTTTCTAAAACATTAATCTTCAGCAAATGATACGAGGCTTCTATAATCCTTGATATTCTCCTCTAGCCAATTCTCCAAGTCAAATTAAAATGTATAGACATTAATTTTTTGGATTTCATTTATTAACTAAAATACAATTGTGGAGAATTAACTGATCATCAGAAAAAAATAATCTGAAGCAAAAACAAATTACAATCTTTTTGTGTGTGAATTTTTTCAAGAATCACCAATTTATTTAACCCTCTAAAAATTTCCTAATTAAGAATATTCTACCTTCCTCTTTCGGGAATAAATCTACAAGACTACTGCTATGGTGATATTTTACAGGAGATGTTTATCTCACCATATCCACAGAAAAATACAACAGCAAAAATATACATACCTCTGATACCTCAACTGCAAAGTGCTTCCCACAAGTGATTGGATTGCACTGGGTGACCATCTGCAAGTCATTTTAGTTAAGTACCCATCAGTTTCACATGATATATTGATATTGACATCTATTTAAAACACATTAAAATATTACTATAAAGCAAACACACCAAAACATTTTTAATGAAAATTAAATTTCCTTAACATTTTCAATGGGACTCTAAGATAGAGTCCATAATAAAAATGTATCTCATGGAATAAAATGAAGAAAATCCCGGGATTCTTACCAATCACATATAACTCAGCATAGCGATGGTGGCATTCATGCTCATTGCAGCAGTACACTGCGTCATAGGTGAACTTTCCTCGGGGTTTGGTTGCATTCAAATTAGGAAAAGTAACTTTGCTAACATGGTCACCCACAACATCATACTGGCTTTGGGGAATTTTCTCAGCTAAATTCATCCACCAAACAATCTTTTTTGAGGCAACTATCTTGTATTCATTTTTATAGATGCAGTGAAAAGAAACGTTAGACCCAACAGTTGTCAGAATTTTAGGTGGAAAGTATATGACATCTGTAATGGGGAAAAAAAGGTAGGATGTTAGATGAAGACAGAAAACATCACGTAAGCAATTGATACCATGTAAAAAAGATTCACAAGGCATTCAGGATTATACTGCCCAAAATAAAATGAGTGTGCTGAGAGACTGCAGAACTGTAGCTGCCTGTTCATGCACAATTAGTAAGTGTCCCAAGCATTCCCATTCCCAAGTGACTTGAGCCTCCATAAATGTCCTCAGTATTTTCTAAACACAAAGACTTATGCATTATAAAATATGTTTTAGAGAGTAATTGTCACTTGCTAACTGATAGGCAAAAGATTAATGAAAATGAAATGTAGTCTAATTCTACAGTGGTATATCTTCCATCAGACTCTGCTTTCAGAATCAGTGAACCTTAGCGCAAGTTCTTAAGTCAAATCCCTGCAAAACAAAATCTTGAAGAATAAATGGTGATAGCCACTGTCTCATTTGGATACATGAAAATTTCAAGTAAGCAGGTAGAGAAATAAGCTTTAAATATGAAAACTTATTAGGAAATGTAAAATCAATGATGCCGCAGTAAACAAAGTGGCAAAACTGTAAATACTGTTCTGTAGTATCATTTTAAGTTATTTAGTGCCGATACCCTGTGGTTGAGGACAAGGGGAATCAGTATTTTTCTAAAATATCATTTTTAATGCCTACACACTATTCCATACTACTCTTTCAGTCTCCTATTTTTGGAAACATAGTTTGTCTCTATGTTTTATTAGAAACAATAAAAATAAATGAATGTTTACATAGGACGAAATTATTTCTGCCATAGTGTATTACAAAAACAGGGTATTTCATTTGTACAATTTAAGGTAAGCTATTTTCTGCTGATAGAATATGAATATCTGTTTTCATACATATTTGGATTACCCTCAAAACAAGTCCAAAAAAACCTTGATTCGTTTTTATTATTTTTCTCTTTTCAGTAATAGCATGCTAAACTCCAATGTCTTTATATTTATAATTCATATAAGATATTTGCATCTTGTATGTCTACAGTCAAGCATAAACAGGAAAAATTTTATTTATTTATTTATTGTAAAATAAGGAAACAATAATGATTTTCTTCTCATGACCAAGTATCAATACCTTTACAGGATCTACATTAATAAATTTTATTTAAAAAGGAAATTCTATTGATAAATATTAGTGAATTACTCAAAAGAACATAAATTATGGATCAAAACATTTAAGTTATTTTAAAATGTGTTATCATAGCTCCAGAAAATAGCTTTTTAAAAAATTCTTGGAGCAGATTACCTATCTTTAAGGATAAAATATTTTCTTTAACCTGGTATAAGCAACATTATAAAATATGTAAGATAACATTGCAGCAGATAAAGCCTTGCTGCCAATCATTTATTTAAGAACCCAGTCATTGGGGCTTCCCTGGTGGTGCAGTGGTTGAGAGTCCGTTTGCCGATGTAGGGGACATGGGTTCGTGCCCCGGTCCGGGAAGATCCCACATGCTGCCGGGCGTATGGGCCCGTGAGCCATGGCCGCTGAGCCTGCGCGTCCGGAGCCTGTGCTCCGCAACGGGAGAGGCCACAACAGTGAGAGGCCCGCGTACCACAAAAAAAAAAAAAAAAGAAAGAAAAAGAAAATTGAAAGTAAAAACTCTGAAAAGCAAGCATCTGGAGTGAAAAGAATTGCTTAATTATATAATATGTAATACTCAAATAAAATTTTAATATTTAAAAATCTATGCCAAATAAATATATCTGATTTTCAAGTGTAAATTCAGGAGCTGTCAATACAAGTAGTGTTCTGAATTTGTAAATTTGGAACTATTATATTAACTTTATCTTTTGGGTAAGAAAGAGTAATTCAGCAAGATACTGCTATGGATGCACATAAATGTGGGAGCTCTCACACAAGTTTTCATTAACAGGTTAAAAATTTTAATTGTTCAAAATTTAAATTAAAAGTTAATATAGTGTTCCTCCTTTAGGTTTACTGCCACAAAATTTAAGATGCATATAATATGACAAAGGCAAATTCAGGAACCATATTCCCCTGTCAGTAGAAGTGACTCTTATAAAACCTACCTTGTGTGGTAAAGGTAAGGGGGGTGCTCCAGTCACTCCAGATTCCTGGGCCATCCAGTCTCTTGCTCCTCACCTGAACTTCATATGAAGACCCAGGAAGCACACTGTCTACTAGCAGAGATGTAGCTGAGACAATCTCATCAGCCTGTTAAATATTATTTGAAAATATCAGAGCATCAGGTCGGTGTGAAACCTTTACCAAAACTGATCGCAAGCAGGTCTCAACTAATCTCAAAGAACTAAAATCTTACAGAGTACTTAGCTGGTCACAGTGGAATTTAAAAGAGATCAATAACCCAATAACAAATGTTTGACTGACAATAGTCAATAAAATTTTAAATAGCCTGTAAGTCCAAGGAAAAAACTCACAATGATAATCAGCATTTAACTGAATGATAATGAATATTGACCTCTCAAAACTTGAGAGATACAGCTAAAGTCAGTGGGAAGCTTCAAGCCTCTGCTGACATCTGTAACACACACGGTAGAAGATGATGCACGGGGGTGAACAGAGAACTATAAGCATCCTAGAGCAAAGTGTCACAGAAGGAGAGCATGAATAATTTTAAGGACCCAAGGCTGATGATCAGCTATAGTGAATCAAAATATCCAAGAGACCTAACTGCATGAAACAACCAATGATGTACTCCAAAGATATTGAACTCCCTGCTCATTAGACTGTGGAGCACCACAGACTAAAAATGGCGAAAAGCATCAGAAATGCATTAAACAATTTCAGATCACCTGTAGTTAAAATCCTATTATCTCCATTTTACAGATGAGAAAGCTAAAGCCTAGAGAAGCCTCAACTGCTTTTTCCATACATGACACCAGATTCCCATTCTGTTCTTTATGAATATAAAGTCTTAAAAAATTAGCCCAGATCTGAAAAGACAGGCTTTTACCTCTAAATTCGATAACAATTAGTTTCACAAATTAAAGTACCAAAGTCTCTGCATGGCCCACAAGGCTCTTTATGACCTCCTCCTCCCCTCCCCCTCTTTGATCATCCACTAATACTATTGCCCTCACTCACCACCCTGGCCTCCAGCTTCTCATCCAGCTTCGGGCCTCTGAATTGCTATTTTCCCTATTTAGACTCCAATTCTCCCAGATATCTACATCACCACTTCCTTCAAATCCCTGCTCAAATATCACCTTCTCAAGGAGAGCTTCCCCTACCTCCATTTAATATTTCAACCCACCCTCTCCCACTAGCATTCCCAAGCTCCCCTCATCCTGTTCTACTACACAATGGATCCTGAGTTCTTGGCACCTAGTAGGCACTCAATACTTACTGAAAGAATGAAAAAAGGATTTGACACACTATACATGTTTGTACTGCATGTAAACAAATACATTGAGCAATAAGGAAAAATAAGGATGACATGTAAAATCAGAAACCAGAGAAGGTCTTTAGGTGAAAATATTATAATTATGAATTCAATAATTCTGTATCTGGACTTCTTGTAGCCATTAGTTGTGCGTGTGTGTGTGTGGTGTGTGTGTGTGGTGTTAATGAGAGGGAGAGGGAGAAGGAGTGAGAGGGAGGGTGAGAAGAGAGAGAGAGAGAATTAATCTAATATACATAAACTTTTGGAAAAGAAACATTTCCTCGCAGTAAATTCTGGGAGGAATTTGTCATGCTCCTCAAAATATAACATGGATCTACATGTAAGACATATTGAGTAACACCAAACAATTTTTCTAAAATCATTTTATAGAAGATGCAGAAATGCTGTATATATGCTCATTTCTTATGCTGCTCTTGAATGAAAGCCAATGGTATGATATTAAATTATGACTGATTCTGCTCCAGAAGCAGTATGCACATTTGATATGCAGAGGTGTTCTGTATGGGATTTGGAGGGGGCCTCACTTTTCCTTAATTGCTTCTCAATTTTTCATTTTATTTACTAAAATATACTTACTTTTCTCATATTTTTTGTAGAATTCTCTGAATATTTCACTTGATATTGAAGTTGAAATGGTACCAATGTTGGGCTGGACCAAGAAATCTTTAAATTACCAGTATCTGTGATTTTCATACACAAACCTAATGGTGGATCAGGCTTCACTTAAGAAAAAAAAAGAACACTTTTAAGTCATGTAATTTTCATGATAATCATAAAGTGAAGTCAAAATGAGTTTTTAGCATATCCTATTCTTTCAACTAAAGCGTCTTTATTCAAAGGCTACTTACAGAACCAAAATATTGGTTCTACTCCTGTACCTTACTATAGCAATCCATGTATCTTCATTTCCTTCTCCCTACATGGTAAAAACTATAAATCAGTAAATGATGTTATTTTGATAAATGTGAATTCCTGCTATAAAAAAGCCTGCCGTACTTTATTTCACCTAGCTTTTGCCATGCTTATTTGAAGCCTCCCCTGACAAAACCCACTGTTTTAGCAAACGACAAGGGGAAAAAGTATATTACAGAACACTATTTGGAAAATGCATATAAATTTTGCATGCAAAAATCAATGCACATATTCATGCAGATTCATGTAAATATGCATGCAAAATTCAGTATATTTATTACTTTTAAAATACAACAAATCCAGATATACCCATTCAAACAGCCCAAACCATGCACAGTTTATACGCAGTAAACACAGCATTAGCAGGCCCTGGCTTGTCACACCAGAAACGGGGATGGAGTTTCTTATCCTAATGGGGTATTTAACTCAGTTTATAATTTCTGAGTTCACGTGTATATGTGTTTTTATGTACGCCTATGCATTTGTGTACATTCATACATGGAGATTTGTTTGTGTGTGGCTTTAAACATAGAATATAACCTTTAAATCATTTGTAGAAACAACGCAAATAATAAAGGATTGATTCATCCCTTTAAGGGAAATCTATACAGCCTTTAAAAATCATATTAGAGAAGAATATTGAAAATGTTTAATACTGTTAGTTTTAAAAGCTTATTAAACAACATCTATACTTGGATTCCTGATTTATTAAAATTTACAAATTAAAGGATATTTGTAAATACATATTAAAATAGAAATAAATGCCAAAATAATAGATAATAAATGAATAAAATAATTTTTCTGCTTTGTCCATCTCTATGCTTTCAAGATTTTTGTGATTAACAGGAATTACTCATGAACACAGAAATCACCATTACACTGAAATATTTACTGACTTTTATTTTCAAGAAATAAAATGGCACATTCTTTACACATTCCATATTTTCATGAATTTAGTCATAGTTTTTTTTTCTTTCCTTGAGTCAAAATTAAAGAAGTTTTTACTTTCTGTGACATATTACAAATTGTAGTTACTTTAAAGCAGGGATATCTAAACTCTAAAGTCCAGAAACAACAGGTGAAATTCGCTGAGTTCTTGTGACAAATAAGACAGAAAACAAAGACACCAAAAGAAGTGAAATCATAAAATTATAAACTATTTTACATTTCCTATTTGTACACATATGTCTTCATATTAGAAATCTAAAAATAAATCTTTCCCTGGACCCCCTATGTACTCAGTCCCAGACCCCATCTACCTGCTTCTTTCAGAGGAAAATTCCTCCAAAGAGCTGGCATACTCACTTTCTCCACTATTGCATCCCATTTTCCTGAGCAACCTATTCTGATCAGGTCTTTCTTCTCGCTAGTCCACTGAAAATACTCTTACCAAGGTCACTACACTTTGCCAAATCCAATGTCAACTGTCTGATTCATTTTACTCCATCTCTCAGCAGCATTCCTACTGCTTGTTCCGTGAGTAGCTGTAATACTTTTTTCACTTGGCTTTCAGGCCACCACACTCCTTTACTCCTCTTTTCTCTCTGATCATCCCTCAGTCTTTCTCTCACTGAACTCTAAATATGTGATCTCATACAATCCCATAAACATCTGTATGCTAGAGACTCCCAAATATATATCGCCCCTGAACTCCAGGCTCATATATCCAACTACATACTCAACATCTCTTCAGTTTCTAATAAGCATCTCAAACATAATATGTCACACACCTAATCCTCTCTAATATCCCCATCTCAGCATCTGGTACCACTATTCTGGTACCACCCAGGTCCAAGCCTAACTATTATCCTTGATTCCTCTCTGTCCTTCACATTCCATACCCAATCCACTAGAATGTTCAATCAGCACCATCTCCTAAATAGATGCCAAGCCTGATCATTTCTTTACTTCTCCACTGCAACAACCCTAAGCCAATGGGACAATTCCAACAGCTTGCTATCTGATTCCTCTGCTTCTACTCTTGCAACTATCCTTCCTTCCTTCCTCATCAATTTCTTTCTTCACATGCAGCATAAATTTTAAACATATGCATGCTTACACATGCACACACACATACACCCTTGATCATATCACTCTCCTGGTTCAAAAGCCTCCATTGCAATTAGAATAAAATCCAAAAGTTGTAACCCTGGTTTATGGTATGACCTGGACCCAGATGACTCTCTAATCACATCTCTAAATATTCTCCTACTTCATTCACTCCAAGCAAAAGAGTCTTGTATTTGGTTCTTCCAACTTCCAAGCTCATTCCATCCCAGGAATTTTGTGAGTGCTATTCTTCCTGCTTGGAGCACCTTTTGTTTTTGCATGGCTATCTCTTTTCTTTCAGCTTAAATGCTATCTCCTAAAAGAGGACATCTATAACTGAAATAGTAGCCCCTACACCTGACATTCTCCATCACACAACTTCTCTTATTTCTTTCATAGCACTTTTTTAGATATTATCACATATACCCCAATACGAGGAAAGATTTTTTCCCCAAAATTATCTGAAATAAGACAAAATCATTTTTAAGGTTCTTATAAAGTCTATCACAGCAACTGCTCTTAACTACTTTACTTTTAAAAACAATTTAATTCAATGCTGGCTCTAAATATTTCTAAATATCACCTGATAGAACTGGTTTTAAAAAGAGAAAATGATGATACTTTATAGATTTTGTATTTTTCCCTGTGGGATAACGTCATGACTGAATTCCTTGGATATCATTGTAATTACGTTGTGGAGATCACAAATATATCCCTAGAGGACAAGTTATTTTAAAGTCCTAAAGTTAAATATGATGTTATATGCAGATTCAAAAAGTGCTATTTCCTCAGTAACTTAGACAGAAGTGAAGGTAAAGCTGTGTGGGAAAGTGTGTCAGATACTTGGAAAAGTGGCTCTAGTGATGTCAAAAACAATGATGCAGAGATGCATATAAAGAGTTTGTATACAATCGTTTCAGGAAATGTAAATGTAAAATAGTAACACCGTTAAATTATGTATCATATGTAATATATAATTTAACATACACATACAAAGCTGACTTAATAAATTAAATAGTTTGTTAACATTCGCCTATATTATTCACACTGAATAACTGAATACACTGAATATATGTAATTACACATTCCAGTTGATCAAATAAATTGGGGGAATCTTTGCACTGAAAATATGGGCCTTTGCCTATTATTTGAGTTTTTCTTAAGGTCAGATTTGTACAGCAAATTATTTGTTTACATTTTTACTGTTTCTCTCTGCCCACTACTGTCTGCCCCTGTTCTGTGAGGCATTCACCATTGTTTTCCCAGCTCCTACGTCAGTGGCTGACACCCATGAGCCTCTAAGAAATGCTTACTGAAGGCATAAATTCAGGTAAAAACAAGCTTTCAATTATTTTCAGAAATAGTTATCCGAGATGTGAAAAAGTAATAACCAAGCAATAAATATCCATTAGACAGATCCAGGATTTAAAGAAATCAAACTGTTTTCAAAAAGAATTTAAGTTACAATTGCAGAGATATCTATACTGCTGTTAAATCATTCCAGAAGCTGCTTTTAATACTCCCTAGAACTACACTTACCATCTTTAGAGTGTCAGTCAATGCAAGATAAGCTAGTGAAAAATTTTGTAAGCAATCTTCAACCTGTTTGTATGACTGATGTTGATATCTATTATCTTTTTTATGCACAACTTACCAACATTAATGGGCTGAACTGACATTGGAGGTGAGTGAAAAATTACTCCACCAGATGTGATTTTCAAATACATAAGAAGGGTGTAATTGATTTTGACTGTTGGCACGGGCACACGACATTCACAACTTTCATGAATGCTGCAGTTGCACTGAACAATCTGAAAACTGCTTTTCTGGGGGAGCAGAGGCGACTCTTCTAATACTTCAAGCCTATATGGAAAAAGAAGACCTAAATATTAACACAGATGTGAAAGCACTGGATATATTTAAAATGTAGGACACAATATCCAAATTGAGGGCAGCTATTCTGCACACTCAGCTTAAAGAGCATCTGGGGAAAAAAGATACATTATAACAAGGATACAAAGACAAGGGTTAAAGCAGGTTAGCCATCAGAAATAATATAAACAATGGGCTTCCCTAGTGGCACAGTTGTTGAGAGTCTGCCTGCTGATGCAGGGAACACGGGTTCGTGCCCCGGTCCGGGAGGATCCCACATGCCGCGGAGCAGCTGGGCCTGTGAGCCATGGCCACTGGGCCTGTGCATCCTGAGCCTGTGCTCCTCAGCAGGAGAGGCCACAACAGTGAGAGGCCCGCGTACCACAAAAAATAAAATAAAATAAATTAAATAAAAAAGAAATAATATAAACAAGAAGACAGTGAAGAACTGAAAGGAAAGAAAAATTGTGATCCTAAACCCTATATGCAGTAAAAATATCTTTCAAAATAAACATGCAATAAAGGTTCTTTCAGACACGCCAAAATGGAAATAACTCATTATCATCAGACCTGCATTATAAAAAATGCTAAAGGAAGTCCTTCAGGCAAAAAGAAAATGATAGTAGATAGAAGTCTGGTTCCACACAAAGAAATGAAATTTAACTAAAAGGGTAGATATTTATTGACTGATTAAGGCAAAAATAATAACCGTGTAGTGTTGGGTTTATAACATAGGCAGAAGTAAAATGTATGGCATTAGTACCAAACTTGGGGAAGGGGGAGATCTGTAAGTACACAGTTGTAATGGTCTTCTACTATACACAAAGTGGTGTAATAGCAGCTAGAGGTGTAATATCAGTTCGACTATAATAAGTCAAAGACCTATATTCTAAATCCTAAAGCCACCACTAAAGTAATAAAACAAGAGGTTACAACTAATAAGCTACAATAATCAGCCATTGGAGTATGAGTGTAAAGGTAGAAAAATAGATTAATGGAACAGAAGAGAGGCCAGCACCTATATGTACAATCAATTTTCTACAAAGGTACAAGCAGTTCTGTGGAGAAAAAGTAATCTCTTCAATAAATTGTGCTGAAACAGTGGGATATCTACATGCTCCCCACCCCAAAAAGCAACTTTAATCCATACCTCCCACCAGATCTAAAAATTAATTCAAAATGGATCATCAATCCAAATGTCAAGTCTAAAGCTATGAATCTTTTAGAAGAGAATATGGGAAAAAATTTTTGTGGCCTTGGTTTAGATACGAATTTCTTAGATGCAACACAAAAGCATGATCCATAAAAGAACAAATTGATATTGTTATAAAGTAGAAACTGACACACCACTGTAAAGCAATTATACTCCAATAAAGATGTTAAAAAAGAAAAAGAACAAATTGATAATTGGACTTCTATCAAGATTGAAAACTTCTGTTCTTCAAAAGACACTGTGAAAGATAAAAAGTAACAAAAGACAAGCCATAGACTGAGAGAATACATTTGCCAGTCATCTCTCTAATAAAGGACTTGAATCCAGAAGATATACAGAACTTTCATAACTCAATAATAATATTAAAAAATCCAATTAAAAATAGGCCAAAATGTCAATAGTCACTTCTCCACAGAATATACAGAATGAAAAGAAGCATGTGAAAAGAAGCCCCAAATCACTAGTTATTAAGGAAATGCAAATTAAAACCCCAATGAAATACTACTATCCACATATTAGAATGGTCAAAATTGAAAAGATTCATCATATCACATATTGAAGAGGTATGCAGGAACTGGAACTCTAATACACTGCTGGTAGGAATGTAAAATGATACAACTTTGGAAAACAGTTTTGCAATTTCTTAAGTTGTTAAACATACACCTACTATATAATTTCCATATTCCATTCCCAGGTATTCATCCAGGAGAAATAAAAGCATATATCCTTACAGAGATCTGTAAACAAACAAGTACAGAGAATTGTAGCAGCTTTCTTTGTAAGAGCCAAAACCTGTAAACAACTCATTTATCTATCAATAGGTGGGTAGACAAACAAACTGTGGTATATTCATATAATGGAATGCTACTCAGCAATGAAAAGGAATGGACTGCCAGTAGATTCACACAGCATTAATGAATCTCAAAATAATCATGCCACGTGAAAGCAAGACAAAAGTTCTGTAGGAATGTATTTATATAAAATTCTAGAAAATGCAAAGAAACCTGTGGTTACAGAAAGGGGCAGATCAATCATCGCCTGGGGACAGTGGGGGATGGGAGGCGGGGCTGGTGGTAGGGTACCACAGGTAGGAGTAGAGGGTGGGATTACAAAGGGCAAGAAGAAATTTTGTGATTGACAATAGATTCATTTTCTTTATTATGGTGAAGACTTTATGAGTGGTTTCATATAGCAAAACTTATCAAGTTTACACTAAATATGTACAGTTTATTTTATATTCTTATATGTCAAAAAAAGCTGTTTACAAAAAAAAAAAGAAATCTAGGGAAAAGTTTTTAAGCAATACTTTGCCTATCACTGTAAACCTACAAATGAATGGGTTAACTTTAAAAAATAACTGTAATTATCTTATAGGGTTACCCAACTCAAGGCACAGAGAATAACAGCATGCAACCAAGACACAAACAGTTGTTATTTCTGATTTTTTCGTGTTTGCTTTTTTAATCTGCCTCATCCCATGGAGAGTCTAAGCCTTGGTATAAATGAGAAAACTTTAGGGTGGAAGTTCATGGCAGGGGCCGGGGGGGATCCATGCCTCATATTCCCTGTCTTGCTTGAGCTACCCCCATTCTGTCCATAAACACCTGCTGCCTCGTATCCAAGCCACTGCATGCTTTTTAAAGAACCTGGGGACAGGGAGAGAGCATTAATATTTAGGCATGATCACTGCCTTCAGAAAAGACCTCAGTCCTTTTGGAGGAAAAAGCTGTAAGAGATAAATATACTAACTAAAAATTCGATGTCGAGAAAGCGTTGCTTTAGAAACCGTGCTAACTAGCCTATACATGAGTATTCATATGTAAACACAACATGAGAGAAACGGACCCTAACCTTTCCATACACACCCCATGAACTATTAAGTGTTTTGAATTATGATAGATTTTTCAAGTTTCCTGAGCTAGACTTTAGTATTCCTTTAGTCCTAAAAAAAAACATCAATCAGGAAACAACATGTACAAGACATTTTAATGTGCAAAGCAATATCCTGGGCACTGTGGAAGGGATATTGTTATTGTAAGAAGCACACTAAATTAACATTGAGACCTAAATCAGGTTTTTCTGTTTGCTTATGAACCATAAGACCATAGACAAGTAAGTTCATCTTTGTGAGCCTTGGTCTCCTTAAACAGTAAAACAGAGAAAATGCCTGAACCATCTGTCTTTATAAAGTTGTTGTGAATATAAAAGACAATTATATAAAAGTATTTTTAAAAACTTTAAAGGGCTATACACCCATGAAATTCCATTTTGAATTGGAGGTGGAATGACTTAGCACTTTCAACTTTATCTAAATCTTTAAACAAATCCAATGAAATGTTATTTTTAAAAATATCACGCCGTGGCTTTTATGTGTTTTTCAAATATTAAAATAAAAGCTTTTATCAGAAGAGTATGGAACAAATTACATGAATTGTGGTATTTATGTCAGAAATATGCTTGCAGCTTGTATTATGTTTTGACTGAAGAACTCCCACAATTTTAAGTCACAAATAGAACTGAACAGAAAACAAGACACATATACTCCAGTAATATTTTTTAAAGGATAGGAAATTCTGGTGATATTTTTCTTTTTTAAAACAAAAAGAAAAGTTAGAATTACACTGTCTTACTTTACATGGTCTCACCAATGACATCTTTTTCTAAATATAGTGGACATTTGTAGAATACGGATGATTACCAATGAAATTAACTCTGTGGTTTCTCTACCACTTCACTGTTGATCAATCAACAATTTAATCAATTAATTAAATTAATTAATTGATTAATCAATTTAATCAATCTATTTTCATTTTCTTTACAATTTAATTATATGCAAATATATATATTCATAATAATGACTATATACAATGATTATATATTATATAGTATGTATATATACAACATATATTGTAGTATTTCATAATTTGTGTTTTTTTTTAAAAAACAAACTCCATTCAGTAATTTCCCAAACCACTCCAACAGATAACCCCGTCATGAAAGTCTAAGAATGAACCTAAACCTAGTTTTCAAATGCTCTAAACAGGGGTGAGAAACCTGCAGCCCAAATAACACCCGTTTTTAGAAGGACTTCTTACACTAACCAATGGTTTAAAACAATACAAAGAAAAGAGGAAGAATATTCCATGATTCATGTAAATTATATGAAATTCAAATTTCAGTGTCCATAAACACAGTCATGCTTATTCATTTACATATTAATTGTGACTACAAGGTTGTGATAGAGACAGTATGGTGGGCAAAGTCTAAAAATATTTACTCTCTAGACTTTTAAGAAAAAAATTTTTAATCCCAACTATAGGCCAAAAACATTTTGTACTCCCTACAGGTGGGTATTTGATGGGCAAAAGACACAAAAATAAGGAAACCACATTAAATATATCATCAAATTTCATTACATAACATATTTGCAATGTACACGAAACACCTTGAGGATCACTAATTCAATTTTTCAAACCACCTTATTAGTTCCCTTATGAGGGAACTAATATCACCTACTTTACAAGTAAAAAACTGAGCTCAGAGAGAACGTAGACCTGGAATTCATCTTAAGTCTCATGCTTCCATGTTCAGTGCTCGTTTCATTACACCCAAGCTGTCTTATCATTACAAGCTGTCTTATCATTACAAGATAAGTTTCACTTTTACCATTGTCATTTTATTTAGGAGATTGATAAAGACTTTAATGGCCACAACTAAAGAATAATTATAATCTGAATTATGTTAATATTTCTATAAATCAGAATATTAGAGAATTACAGAATTATTTCAAATTATTTTTTCCTTGAGGAAAACATTAGATATTTCTCATATTTATGACAGCAGAAGTTTTTCCAATTTTGTGTGAAACCTGGAATACACCAGCCTTGTTACTTGCCAAAGTCAGCATAAGAACTTCTATTACCTTCCAAAAGATTTTTTAAAGTTTTAAGTATTTATGAACATCAGGAGCTTCCCTGGTGGCGCAGTGGTTGAGAGTCTGCCTGCCGATACAGGGGACACGGGTTTGTGCCCTGGTCCGGGAAGATCCCACATGCCGCGGAGCGGCTGGGCCCGTGAGCCGTGGCTGCTGAGCCTGCGCGTCCAGAGCCTGTGCTCCGCAACAGGAGAGGCCACAACAGTGAGAGGCCCGCGTACCGCAAAAAAAAAAAAAAAAAAAAAAAGTTTTAAGTATTTATGAACATCAAATGATACTTTAAAATTTTGATAATACTACTTTTAAACCATCAAAATTTTATAGTATAAGTTAAAATGATGATCAAATTTTTAAAATAAGAAAGAGATACACTGGCTTAAAATAACCAAAACTTAAGAATTTCTGAAGTTCTTGAAAAATGTTTATGCAGCAAAATATTTTATGCATTGCCAACACACACACACACACAGTGTCACTATTTATTTAATTTCTCTATATGTGAGTAAACTTTACTTGCAAGTGAAAATAGTGAAAAAAATGGTCAAATAAATTTTAAATTTGGCTTCTTTGCAAATTTCACAATTTGGGCAATATTTCTACTCAAAAATTAGATATATAATTAGTACTGAAATTTCATCTTTTAGCCACAAATGGTTTATAGAAAGCACATTCTATCATCTGACCTTTGATCAAATTACTTGTTCCCCCAAAATTTTTCTATGAATATATTAATGTTTCTCTAAGCAAAGATCTATACTAAATTATTATAGGAATAACACCAAATGAGTGTTCTTGATTGTGACATAAACTGAGAGCAAAACATAGTGGGCAAACTAATAAGCATGAATTGGAATATTTAGCATTAGATTTGTGTATAATTTAATCAATTCACATTTTAAATCTCAGACTGGTAACCTATACAAATGTTACTCCCCAAAATCTAGTTTACCAATCCCAAGTAATTTCAAAGAACAGGTTAGTGTTCCAGACTAGTTTCATCATAATAGACTCCTGGACCCTCCATGGAGAATTCAGTAGGTCTGGGGCCAAGGAATCTGTTTTTAATAAGTGTCATAGACCAGCAGTTCTCAAAGTATGGTCCCCAAGCCAGTAACATCAGCATCATCTGGAAATTGACAGAAATGCAAATCCAGCCCAGACCTCATGAATTAGGCCCAGGTGAGAAGTTGACTTAGATGTATTTCATCAAGGAGACAAATTTAAGAAGTATTCTGTAAAACACAAAGTACTCGTCAGATGTACAATATCACCAAACAAACGGAAAATCAACAAGGATGAGAGGGAGGAAGAAAGAAAATAAAAAAGGAATGCAAATGAAAACATATAGACCTAAATGTACATCAAGTTAACAATACAACCACCTGAGGCAGAAGGGGAGGGGATATCCTAATTAACTTCAGAACACAGAATTTTAGCAAAGGCAAAATGAGTCTAAACAAACATTGCACTCTAGTTACCCTATTTGTTTTCTATGGTGGTATGGCTTAGCTATTCCAAAACTACTTGTGTGTATTCTAGGACTGAGCAACTAGGTAATATATTGTTGGAAAGGGAAGCAAGATTTCTCACTGCTAGAAAAAGGAGTTACAAAAAAAAAAAAGAAAGGCTAGGATAGATCCTGTGGTTTTGAACTAGAACAAGAGACATTAGTATTGCCAGAACGAAATCCAACATTCTTTGGATTTTAATATGCTTTTAATATGTGTATATACAGAGATATAAAAATATAGACTTGTGAGTATTATATATACACATTATGTGTGTACTGTGTGTATGCATACATATAACTAACTCTGTAGCTGAGAGGGCCTAGAAACAATACCACCCAAGTAACAGTGAGCATCTAGCCCCCTGATACCACTTTGTAAACATCATTCTCCAACAGAAAAGAATCAGGACTCCTTGGAAAAATGGCTGATTCCAGTGTCAGAGCAGGAAAAGTATAAAATCAACCTGAAACATCTTGTAGTGCTAGAAAGTAAGGAGTCCTATTTAAAAAAAAAAAAAAAGATCTAACACATCAAAAGGACACAGAGGCCAGTTTACATAAGCACCCACTGCCAAATATGGGACAGTGTGAGCAATAAAATAAATAATGATAGTAACTAAATATAGCTCACAAAATAAAATAATAATCCATGAGTCCATCTTGATAGGAAGGAAGAAAGGAAGGAAGGAAGGGAGGGAGCGAGGGAGGAGGAAAAAAGGAGGGGGAAGGAAAGAAAAAAGTTAAGAGAGAAAGAATGGAAAGTGTACTTCTCACAGAGCCTAGCACTGTGGCCTGCACACACTGTTTCTGAATTAAATAACACTATGCCTAAAATGTCCCAATTAACATTGAGCACGTTTGTTTACAAATAATGCATCTTTCTTCTCTAAAAATTTCAGTTGTTCTTTTTTATATTGTCAATTTCTCTCCTCATTATGTTCAAGTTTTCCTTCATATCCTTGAGCATGTGGAGCATGCTAAAACTAACTGTCTGCTAATTCTATTATCTCTGCCATTTCTGGGTCTGCTTCTATTGTCTATTTTTTCTTTTGGGGTTATGTTTTCCTCTTTCTTCATATATGTACCATTTTTTACTGGATGCCAGACATTGTGAATATTACAATTGAGTGTTGGATTATGTTGTTTTGCCTTAAAGAATGTTGGATTTTGTTCTGGCAATCAGCTAAGTTACTTGGGTGACTTAAGTGTGAACCTTTTAAGCTTCTTTTAAGCTCTTTTGAGGGGAGTATAGAATCGCCTTGACTCTAGGGCTAATCTGGCCCCACTTTTAAAGTGTGGCTATTATGGGGTTTCTACTGAATGTCAGTGATATTCAACAAGGTCTCTCCAAGTCTCCCTGTTGGAAACTTTCATTATTCCTGGCCCTGTGTGACCTCTGGGAATTGCTTAGATAACAGCTCCTGGTAGTTGTTCTCTTCCTAGAAGTTTTCTGGCCCAAGATCATAGACAGATGGGTATTCAGCCAAAGAATCAAGGGGACCCCAGTGCTAATTCCTGTGTACCTCCCTGCTTCAGGTACCCTGCCCTATGAATCAAGCCCCCTTTTACCCTCTGAACTCTTCTCTCTGTCTCCTCAATCCAGCAATATTGCTGGGCTCTGCTTGAGTTCCCCAGCCTTGTGCCATGTCCTGGAAATTGCCTCCAGCCCGGAAAACCTGAGTAAAATAGAACTTACTTTGTTTCCTCCTCTCAGGAATCATGTTCTGTTCTGCCTTTGTCCAATATCTGAAAATAGATGTTTTCTACTTTTATCGACTTTTCTAGTTGTTTATGACAGAAGAGTAATCCTAGAACTTATTATTCCCTCATGGCCAGAAGTCACTTTTGCTGACTTTTTATATTAACTTCTGAAGATATATATTCACATAGTTCAAAACTTGGTTTTCTTTAAAGGGAGTAGTGAAATGGGGTGATTACTTGATGGAAATGTGTGATCAAGGAAATCTATGTTTTAAATGGGAGTTACTGC
This sequence comes from Mesoplodon densirostris, assembly GCF_025265405.1. Lineage (NCBI taxonomy): Eukaryota > Metazoa > Chordata > Mammalia > Artiodactyla > Ziphiidae > Mesoplodon > Mesoplodon densirostris. Next base: position 58,044,125 of record NC_082662.1, on the reverse strand, counting down.
AGCATGTGTATCGGCTGAGAGGAAAACTTGATGATGCAGGAGAGAGAGAGAATAATTGCCGGAACAAAGTCCTTGAGTGACAACAGGGGATGGGACTCAAAACACAGAAGAAAGGGTTCATTTTATATTGGAACCCAGAGAATTCATCAGCAATTAAAGAAAACAAGGAAACTGCATAGGCACTGACATGAGCAGGCTGGTAGATTTTGGTGAGAAAAGCAAAAACTTGAACCCGCCCCCTCCACCTCCTGCTTTCCCAGTGAAAATCAAAAACAAGGTCATCAGTGGGTCTCTCTGGCTCTCTCTAAGGGAAGCCAGCTGCCATGTTGTAAGGTGCTCTATGGAGAATACACAGGACAAAGAACTGAAGAAGGCCTCCAGTCATAGCCTGGGATGAACTAAGGCTTTCTGTCTAGTGGCCCATGAGGAACTTGGAAGCCTAGGGAGTGAGCTTGGAAACAGATCCTCCAGAAGTTGAATCTGGAAATAACTGCACTCCTACCTGACATCTGCATTGCAACCTTGTGAAAGACCTTAAGGCAGATGTCCCAGCTAAGCTGCACCTAGACTCCTGACCCACAGAAACTGTGAAATGATGAATGGTTGTTGTTTTAAGCCACTAAATTTTGGGTAATTTATCATATGGCATAGATAGCCAAGGAAGATACTGGTACCTGGAAGTGGGATGCTGCCATAACAAATACCTAAAAATGTGGGTGTGGCTTTGGAGCTAGGTAATGGACAGAGGCTGGAAGTATTTGGAGAGGCATGATGGAGAAAGCCTAAAACACCTTGAACAGACCGTTAGTAGAAATCTACAGTTTGAGGACACTGCCAGTGAGGACACAAAAGGAAGTGAGGAACATGATATTGGAAACTGGAGGAAAGGGAATCTTTCTTACATCGTGGTTGAAAGCTAAGTAACACATCTGCAGTTCTGTGGACAGTGTAGAATGTGCCTACTGATCTGGTGATCTATTTCAGGAGATCTCCAAGCAAGTGCTGAAAGTGCCTCTTGGTTCCTTACTGTTTCAAGAGGAGAGATATTCATTGACAAAAGGGCTGTTAAACAAAGGAACTAGTACTTGAGAGTTGTAAAGTTCCCAGCCTCTCCAGATGGCTAAGGATGTTTGAAATGGCTTCTAAGCAAAGATCAAAGAGAAGGCAGAGAAGAGCTTATTTCTAAGAGACCTGCGGGCTTTTATCTAATGGAGTGAACCCCAGAAAGATTCCCAGGAGGCTGTGTGATCTTGTGAGAGAATTACAGTAGCAGAAACACTGCTAGCTTAGACTGAAGGAGTACAAAATGAAACAAAGCCACTAGATTCCCAAAATTGTGCCAACCGGAAGCATGCTGAGAAAACTACTCAGCTGCAGAGATGTGTAACTTTTCATAAAAAAATGGAAGGTGACTCAGAGGGCAGAAACAAGTGTCCAGAGAGCAGAGCCAAGGGGCATGAAGATTTACTCCTGAGGTTGAGGTGACAGAGGGAATAGGCCTGACATGACGGGTAGGGGGAGAGATGGTCAAAGAGTGGAATCCTTGAAACTGAGATTAGAGAAAGAGCAAGCTTATCAGCAATGACAAGATCCATGGGAATGGGTAAGCTAGGTTGGATGAAAAAGAGAAGAGTAAAAGTAAAGTTTTCAATAAATTGAAGATCATCCAGGTTGATGCTGAAATCACCAAGAATGCTGATAAGAGTGACAGTGAAGAGACAAAGTAAACTAGGTATTAGCAGTTACAAAAGTCCAAACTCCCTGGACGACCCTTGCTTATTCATCCACCTTGATTTCTCATCATTCCCCAGCTTCCCAACCACAGAACTTTTCAAGTCCTCAAATGTCTATATGTGACTGTGTTCCTTTGCAAATGCTCTTCACTCTCTCTGGCTCACTCTTCTCTGCCCCCTTATAATCTAGGCAGATACTTCTAGCATATGTTTCTGAAAATCCCCATATTTATTACATCACAGCATTTTCAAACTTTGTTATGTTCTTTGTCTTACTATCAGCTCCAAGAAGGCAAGGGTTGAGTCTGAGTTGTTTAACACTGTTCCCTACACTCAGCTCAGTGTCTGATGTACACATAGGCACCTCACAAAGGAAGAAGAGGATTTCCTTCCTAGGTCTAAGAGAAAATTCAAAAATAACACATTTGTACGGTATCTCTCCTTCAGTTTCTCTGACAAACATTAATATCTGACCTTAAACAATGCTTTCCCTTAAGGGACATATTTATAGGGCTTTAAATCCCTTATAAACATTAGGTTTTAGTTCCTTTTAAATACATACTTATTTACATGGAAGCATTTGAAAGACTTCTCTCATGAATTCTCTAATGTCTTGGGGAGGTGATTTTGATGAAAAACTTTTCTATAGTAACCATCCTTATGGATTTCCTCTTCCACAGAGGTTTCATTTGTTATATTGGCCAGCTCTTCCTCCTGATCTGAAGAGTCTTGTTTAAATTTTTGGATATATATTGCCCAAAGATGCACACAAAAATAGAATTCAAGGTGGAAATAGTATGTGACAATTGGTAAAACTAACCAAATCATACAATGGAGAGGACAATGAAAATGGCAAGAAAAAAGAAAAGAAAAGAAAAGAAAATGCTTCTCAAATTGCATGCACTTAGGTTTTCCTGTATTAATATTTTTACAAACCTGAGTTTGAATAAAAGCAGGTCAAAAGAATCTACTAAATTCATCATATGAGCAAGTTGAAAAATCTATTTAGTTTATCATAATTTTCTCATTTTCCTGGGTCTTACCATTTAGATGAACAGACCAATGACTACTTAGCTGACTGAAGTTCAAATTTGCAGCTGTAGCTAATTTACTATGCAATTTTGTAATGTTCTGACATATTCATATATAATATCTTTTTCAGAAAATGCAGACCTCAGACATAACTATGGCCTATACATTATAAAAATTATAAAATATAAATCCTTACACATAGTCACAGAGCTTTAAAACTGAGCACATTACCCTAGCCCACTGATGTTATTTGAAATTATCTTGAATAGGCACCTAGTGAGATTTTAATCATCACCCAAAGTATTCAGGTCATCACAAAAATGTACTACATTGCAAAGGAATTCTTTTCTCTGAGCTAAAATCTGTCTTGGTTAATAAAGCAGGAAACTTTCTGCCCAGGCTTCAAATATATCCTCATCCACCACAGTGCTTCCTTTCTTCTCTCAATACGTTTTAAGACCAACCCTTCATCTGTGCTCTTTTTCTGGAACTTGCCTATTCAACCATTCACTCTCTGTCATGTATCTTCAATGGGTCCCCTTCTATCACATCTTCAATTTCTCTCTCCCTGCTGGGTCATTTTCTATAGACTAGAAACAAGCTCATTCCTTCCCATCCTTTACATGTTCACCTTTGGCTGTGCATTGCCCATTACTCCTCCACCTTCCCACTTTACTACTTCAGCGAGGCTTCTTGGGCCTCTAGAGATTTATAGCCCAGTCATTCTGTTGTGGACATTTATCCACTTGGCTGCCCAGCATCTGCCTGGGAAATCTACTCTTCTGTTAGGCTGAAACACTAGCAGGTACGGCACATTCTCACCAATCAGATACTCCCATTCAAGACACTGGCCCTAACGAGAATTGTACTCATTAAAGCAACAGGGGCTAGCAGGGGCTTCTAGATTCATCTAGTGACCAGCATTAGAGGTGGTAATCATCACAGAGATACTCAATGTCCAGATGTGACAGCAGGGGCACCTTATCTGGGCTACTCCTGTGGGGTGACTTTAAGAATTAGTTCAGGGAATTCCCTGGAGGTCCAATGGTTAGGACTTGGCACTTTCACTACCGGGGGCCTGGGTTCAATCCCTTGGTGGGGAACTAAGATTCAACAAGCCTCGCAGCGAGGCCAAAAAAAAATTAGTCCAGCAGTCTAACGTAAGTTATAAATATTAACTACAGTCTGATAATCAGTACATAATGGGGATGGTAGCAGCTATGCAAATTTTCTTCTAAAATTTGTCTTATTTACCTTTACACCAGAAATTTTCAAATTTTAGTTCCATCAGATTCATCTAAAGGGCTTGATAAAATACAGATTGATGGGCCTCACCCCCAAAATTTCTGATTCTAGTTCTGGGACAGAGTTATCAAATTTAAATTTCTAAAATATTTCCAGGTCATGTTGATATGCTTCTCAATGCTACCTGCCCACATATTTTTGTTATTAGCTCTTATTCATTCCTGAAGTTTCAACTTAGCTATCTCCTTCCTTGGGAAATCTTCACTCCTTTTGCTACCAGTGCTCTAGACATCCCCACATAAGGCTCTCACACCAGTCTTGTGCTCCCACATCTTCATGTGCCTACCAAGTGCACATCAGTAACCACTAAAACTGAAACCCTATTTTGATACATATTTGTACATATCTGTCCCAACCACTAGCCTGTGAGTGGCTCAAGGACAGAGATCATAACTATTCTTTTTTAAAAAAATATAAGACAAAATATATATTTAAAACTAAAGGCAAGATACAAAACAAAGAAGAATGTTGTATAAAGGTTAATAGTAAAATACATCAAGAAGATGTAACAACCAAGAACATAGATCCACCCAACAATATAGTCTAAAAATACATAGAACAACATATGGCAAAACAGTGAGAATAAATACATAAATCAACCATTGCAGTTATTTTTAAAAGTTGAGGTAAAATACACATTTAGTGGGGCTTCCCTGATGGTGCAGTGGTTGAGAATCTGCCTGCCGATGCAGGGGACATGGGTTCGAGCCCTGGTCTGGGAGGATCCCACATGCCGCAGAGCAACTGGGCCCGTGAGCCACAATTACTGAGCCTGCGCGTCTGGAGCCTGTGCTCCGCAACAAGAGAGGCCGTGACAGTGAGAGGCCCGCGCACCACAATGAAGAGTGGCCCCCGCTTACCACAACTAGAGAAAGTCCTCACACAGAAACGAAGACCCAACACAGCCAAAAATAAATAAATAAATTTATTTTAAAAATCCACATTTAGTAAAATCTATGAATACATCTTTTTCTTGACATCTTTGTTTCTTTAAAATTTTTTTACTGTGGTAAAATATACGTAACATTTACCATTTTAAGTGTACAGTTCATGACATTAAGTACATTCACATTGTTGGGTAACAATCCCTACCATTCAACTTCAGAACTTTTTTCATCTCCCCAAACTGAAACTCTGAACCCATTTAAACAAGAACTCTTCATTACCCCTCCCCTAGTCCCTGGTAGCCATCATTCTACTTTCTGTCTCTATTCATCTTTATATGGACAGTTTCTAGCGCACTGCCCCTTAATTATATGACCTCAATAACTGCAGAACTGAGGGAGGTGAGTGACATTTTTCTTAAGCATCAAATAAAAGAACAAATGAGAATGAATTTTAAAGAGTTAAAATTCAAATAGAAATGGTATGTATTATCACTGGAATTATTAGAAAACTTGAATGACATATTAGCTGTTAGAATCGTAAGTGTATGGCTGTTTGAAACCACCATCGTGGCTCTCTACCTAGCACAAATAAATAAAAAGCACTTACATTTTTAAGATAATAAAAAGATCAAATATGAGAGAAAAATCCACCAGAAAAAGAAATATAAACTATTTCCCTTTCTCCACTCAAATATCTAAGACTACTGAATTGAGTTCACGCTTCTTTGAGAATATATGCCCATCCATATCTGCAATGCTTTGCTACCTGAACCAACATGAGGAGAAAAGAGGAAACCTAATGGAGAAGAAGGTTGTATAAAAAATACAGAAATGTACATTGATATAAAAGGAAATGCAGAGATAGAAGAGCTTTCATAATCTACTTCTGTATATGGAAGCTCTTGCATTTCAAAAAAACTGGTGTCATGGAAATGTCCAAATTTATTTATTTGGTACTTACAGAAGATATAAAAGATGGACCTTAAGGTCATAATTCTTGAAAGGACTCTTAAATAATGACTCCATATAACAGATGAATAATTTCAAGTCCTCTTTCATCCAGCACTGTATGTTCCAGTTTGCACCTGAATTAAAAATAAACTAAATTAAACCCGAGAAAAACATTCTGAACAACTCAGTGAAAGAGAAGAGCTAAATTAAATTTACCGGTGTTCTGATACAACTTCCACTGCCCATTCTGAAAGAAAAAGAACAGGCTCTAACTGATCATATATGTTTGCCCATTTAGTCCCTTTGGCCTTCAGTTTCCTTTTTCATAAAGTAAGATAATTAAATTCAATTATTGTTTCTCAAACATTTTTAAAATCCTGAACCACTTAAGTAGGACAGAAGACCCTAAAACTCACCTAGCTCAGTTCATCCTCACTTTCCAAGAGACAAGAGAACATGAAATATCAAGGTACAAGCAAATTTGGGGCAGTATTTAAGTGTCTGCTTTAGCAATAAAGCATGGTGATTCACATTGGAACTAAGATGCATATCTTAAATTCTTGTTATTGTAATATTATAGACCCCACATACAACTTATGTGAGTATATTTCACTGTACACTGAAAAACTCACCTGACAATGATAAACTATTAGTGATTTGTAATTTAGAGAGCAAGAATAGCAATAGTTGAAAATCATGACTAACTTAAGACAACACTAATACTTATCTTTAAGCACCACTAACATATTTCCCCATTTGAAGGATTTCTAGCTAGTAGGGACTTTGCATAGGTTGAGCCCTATGAAATAAACAGCCCATACGGCAGAATATTAAATGGAAATCCTGAATAACCACCACTTAACCTAGTAATTTTAGTTACAAAAACTTAAACTCATTTAAAAATAATGAATTATTAGCCTTTATATATATATGTAAAATTAAAATCTGCATCAAAATTATTTCACTTAATAATCGAAAAAAGTGCTAACATTTTTTGATCATTTCACAGCTCATCACAGGGACCCTAACATTTTAAGTTCATTCTTAGTATATTTAATAATCATTGGAATGGCTAAGTTAAGTTCCCTTACAAATTAAAGAAGTGTGTCATTTAAAATTAACTTAAATGCTTATAGTCAGTTGGAGACACAGGGAGTTATTATTTCTAACTTGTTTTAAAACTCTGATTTTATTGCAGTTATGCTTTATCCTTACTCCTAACCTGATCTCAACAAACTGAGTGTTTCTTCCATCTAATCAGTGGTGCTTTGGCACTCCAAGGGACATCTGGCAAAGTCTGGAGATATGTTTTGATTGTCACAACTGGGGAGTGAGTGTTAACAGACATTAAGTGGGCAGAAGGCAGGGATGCTTCGAACATCCCACAATGCACAGAACAGTCCCTGATAACCAAGAATTATCTGGCCCACAATGTCAATAATTTTGAGGTTGAGAAATTCTGACTAACCCTACATAGGAGTGTTATATTATGTACGTCTTTATTTTCATACTGTAGGTCTCTACAGTGCTATGTCAATTGTCTCTGCTCTATTTAGCTTTTCCAGAGGCTTGGAGATAATTTTGTTGTTTAGATTTCCAGATGCAGAATTATTAACAACATGAGCTACATTTAGTATGCATTACACTTAAACAACAAGAAAAACCTTGATTTGTTTTTTTTTATCTCTCCTTGGTTACGGAGAGATTCCTTGCTTGCTTTAACTAACTCAACAGTATTATCTGCCATTTGATATTTTATCTACTTAACAAAAATAAGTTGTTCTTTTTCTTTTTTAAAGCCAATTTAGAAGACTACAAGAAATGTATTTTAAGGTTTAAAAGTTCCCTCATTACATTTTTATTTTATTTTTTAGGGGATAGAAAATAATTGGGGACTTATTAGTTTGGTCCTAATTTTATTACTAATATAAAATAATAATGTGTGCTCAGAATCACATCCATAAGACATCTATTTCACACACAGGTTTCAGAGAATAGAACCATTTTGTTCAATACAGTTAAGTAAGAGGTAATGCTTGGAACATTAAAATACTCACCTATTTGTTGAAAAACTAAAGAATTTACTGTTGAAACAAATGCCTTCCCTTCAGTGTTGTCTGCATGTACAGAGCAGTTTTTATCTTCCTCGCTCCAAAAGCAACAGTGGAAAGTTGTTTTGGATGATACGTTAGATAGGTAGGTACCACTTGAATTAAGTTTAGTTTCAACAACTGCCTCATAATGTCCACTCAAATTTGAAGTGTTCTTTGAGATTCCAGCAGGCAAGAGGAAGTCATATGTTGTATTTGGCGGCATGCAAGACAACTTAAATTTCCAGGGAGTAATTGGATACGCCAAGTTAAATGCAGTTATCACATAAATAAATTCTGTTAGGACATTTAAAAGACACAGAGAAAAGCAATTAATCATTTTGACTAGACATAAATAGGAAGTATCTAAGATTAAGCCACGTAGTGCTCAATAGTAATTACTTAACTTTCTAAGTGTTCAATCAGTGCCTAATGCATAGCTCTGTGCTTCCACTGAACAAAGTGTTACACTTAAGAGGGTGAATTTATTTATAGAGGTAACTTCACTTCTTAGCACCCCTTTTTGGAAATTCACACTTCATTTTCCTCATTAATCTAACATCTCATATTTATATTTTAATGATAGGAAATTATAGCTAAATATTCCAATTTCCTTTTCTAAAAAATAAATTATTCTAATGAACTTCCAGCATAAATGATAAGTATCTGGATGTGCAATTATATAAGCAAACATTAACGTGCTGTTTTAATATTTCTTAATGAGAATAACACCAAAATGTTAACACTACTTTCACTGAGTGCTTTTAGAAAGGGTTTTTCTTCAACATCAGGACAGCTGGATGATTTCCTGAATCTGCCCATGGTTCTCCAGATATATGACATCATATAAGACATGTCCTTAATGCATTCTCCAATAATTGATGCACAATGACAGACTTCTTACAGGAAATGTCCACTGCTGATTAAAGATAATTTATCACTTTTTAGACACATAAAATTAAGAACAATTTTATAATCCTGTACCCCCCACAAAAATCCTCAGAAATGATACCTGTATTTTAATGAGTAGTTGTTTGATAATAAAATAATGAATTCTCCATAATTCTTTCTTTTATAAGTTACCCTAACGATCCAACAGCTGTGTTTCCTCATATACAAAGTAATGAAGAATGAAAATTCTAAGAATTTTTCATTGATTTGTATAGAATGAGACTTCTGAAGGATTATGGTAAATGTAAAAATGTAAGAAAATAGAAATTTTTTTAAAAATTCACAAAAGTATTGTTCTAAATTACAAAAGTAATACATGTAAAAATATTCAAATACACAAGTGATGACTGTTAACAATTTGGTTTCTAGAACTTTCTATTAACATTAATTAATATAAACATGTATCAGATGCAAAAATTAAGGTAAAAATTATTAACATGACTAGTATTATTTTTCCCACACTGATAACAATTAGGTATTATAACATCACCAAAAGTGAATCCTCACTGCAACTATGTTCTTTGGACTTCAATCCTTCTAACATTTATTTCTGAAATTAGAACTCACTAAAAAGAGAACTGGGTATTTCTTTCATTTTACAAAACCATGAATATGTATTGGTACTAATTAAAAGCATTATATTTCCTAGCTGCACATGGAAGATTCGGTTGGCTGAACTGAAATTAGCCTAAAATCCTCTAAGAAGTATTTAAAACTTAAAATGTAATAATGAATGTCTTAGACATAGTAACTACTGAATCAGTTTAATTAAAAGATGATTCTATTTTGTTTACATGCTTCCTTTGCAAATGATATTTCTTTCCCTCCAAAGAGGGAAATATATATTCATCTGAAGGCATATGTTATCATGTTATGTTACATGACATCTGTTATCATCCTATCATATGTTATATATCAAGGCCCCAGACCTCTTCCAATTCACAAAGCTTGACCAAACCACAAACCTTTTGGAAAGCCAATGTGAAACATTAGCATGGAGCCTAATAAAAATTAGATAGAGGGGCTTTCCTGGTGGCGCAGTGGTTGAAAGTCCGCCTGCCGATGCAGGAGACACGGGTTCGTGCCCCGGTCCGGGAAGATCCCATATGCCGCAGAGCAGCTGGGCCCGTGAGCCATGGCCGCTGAGCCTGTGCATCTGGAGCCTGTGCTCCACAACGGGAGAGGCCACAACAGGGAGAGGCCCGCGTACCGCAAAAAAAAAAAAAAAAATTAGATAGAGAATATAAGAGAGAATGTTACCACTCTTTGATAGCCCCCTGTGGTCTAGTTTTTCTGAGATCTGTTAACAGTGGAATTATCCTGTATATTTTCAGTAAATATATATATGGCTAAAATGACAAAGAACAGTATATATAACAAGGAAAGCTCCAAGCACTTTTAAAGATTGGAAGTTTGGGATTGACATGTACACACTGCTGTATTTAAAACAGATAACCAACAAGGACCTACTGTACAGCACAGGGAACTCTGTTCAATACTCTGAAATAATCTAAATGGAAAAAGAATTTGAAAAAGAATAGATACATGTATATGTATAACTGAATCTCTTTGCTGTACACCTGAAACTAACACATCATTGTTAATCAACTATATTCCAATATAAAATAAAAATTTTTAAAAAAATTAGAGTAGCCAAAAAGATGCCCAGAACTAGCTGACACACAGGTAATGGTTGCTAGAGAAAATAGATTTTGTTAAAGATAGCTTGACTTTAATTTCAAAAACTTGGAACACAGTCTAAATATATGATTTGAGTTTAAAAAAAATCAAAATATCTCTAGAATGCTGTAAGAAACAACTGAGAATAGTACAGTGCGGAGATTAAGGGCACTGACCCTCTGAGCAGTGGAAAATTTGCATATAACTTATAGTTGGCCCTCCTTATACACGGTTCCTCTGCATACACAGTTCTTCTGCATCTGCAGATTCAACTAACCTTGGATTGTGCAGTACTACAGTACTTACTATTGAAAAAAATCTGAGTATAAGTGGACCTGCGAAAACCCATGCTCTTCGAGGGTCAACTATATACTCAAAAGTCACTGGCATTGTGTGACTACTTTCCAACAGAAGCCTGCTATGCTTCACAGAAATTTAAAACACAAGATTCTAAAAAAATGTCTATTAAGCTTTCTCTCGAGGATATTTGAGAGACAGGAATAGGTAAGAGGAAGACTAGTATACATTTAATTTTTGAAAGCATTCTTCTGGTGATAGTCAAGGTGGGAATTCCCAAGGTATACACCATCCCTTGATAACATCCCCTTATAACATTATCTTGTCATTGTTTACCAGAGTCATAATGGGGAATACCATTTTAAATGACATTTCCTTTCCATTTTAGAACAAATCCGTTATTCTGTATGGTAGCCATTTATTTTAAATATTATCACCAAATATTATCATTCATAATTTAATAATGCTACATTTGCTAAATAAAATTAAAATATTTAAATGTCATGATATCTTGTTTCCAAGTATGTATAAGGGTGTTAATGTGTATGTATAAACATTCTGAACTGTAAAAGAAAACCAAGTTAGAAAATAAATGATGGGCAAGGAGAAAAAATCTGCAAAACATAATAAATTCTTAGGGCTTGTGATGGTTAATGCTATGTGTCAACTTCACTAGGCCCACGGGGTGCTCAGACATTTGGTCAAATGTTAATCTGGGTGTGTCTGTGAGGCTGTTCCTGGATGAACCAGTAGACTGAGTAAAGCAGATGCCCTCTCTGATGTGGGTGGGCCTCATCCAATCAATTGAAGACCTAAATAGAACAAAAATGACTGGGTAAGAGGGAACTCCTCCTGTTTGACAGGCTTGAACTGGGATGTCCGTCTTTTCCTTCCTTTGGACTCAAACTGAAACTTTACTCTTCCTGGGTCCCAAACCTGCCATTGTTTGGACAGGAACTTACACCATCAGCTCTCCTGGGTCTCCAGCTTGCCAACTGCAAATCTTGGGACTTCTCAGCCTCCATAATCATGTGAGCCAATTCCTTATAATAAACCTCATCCTAGATATATATAAATCCTATTGGTCCTGCTTCTCTGGAGAACCTTGACTAATACAGAGCTAAATATCTACATTTTAGAAATTTCTAAAAATCAATTGAGACAAATAAAATCCAACAACAAAATAGTCAAAGTATGTGAATTAGAAAATCACATAAAAAAATAGAAATGGTCACTAAACAGTACTCAATCTCACAAATAACCAAATAAGTAAAATTAAAGTGAGATGTTGTATTTTGCTTTGACAGGGCAAAAAGGTAAAAGAATGATAACATGCATCTTTGGCAGGAATACAATGGAATACCACTCATATACTCATGTTGGGACTGCAAAAGGCACAGAGCTTTGTGGAGAAGATTTCACAGTATCTATCAAATTCAAACATGTGCTTACTACTCAACACAGAAATTCCTCTTTAGGAATTAATCTATAGAAATACTCTTCCAAATGCACAAAGATATATGTATACGAATTTCAATGTAGCATTATCTGTTATGGAAAAAGAAATGTCTATCAATGGGAATTGTTCAAATAAATTTATAATTTAAGGTACATTCATACAGTTCGTTGTCATGCAACCATTAAACAAATAAGTAAATCAGTAAACTCTGGCAAGAATAGTTGTGATGATAAATTGAAAAGCTGTTAAGTGGAAAAAAGAAAAATGCAGAATGTATAGGCCAGTTCTATTTTTGCAACTAGAGATATGAATGTGTGTGTGTGTGTTATGTTCCTGGGAGGATACACATCACATTGTTTCCAGGAGGTTGGGAAGAGTTTTCATTTTCACACTTATACGTTTGTTTGGTTTGCATTTTTAACCATGAGCAAGAGAATTCCTAACTGGAAATGGGAAATTTGATTCGCCATTAAAAGAAACAGCATCTCTAAGGGCAAAATCTCTACTTCATATATGGATATTTAAAAAGCAAATAACTTACCCCAATGTAACAAAGCCACACAGAATTTCTGACAACTCATCTTACTTCAGAGAAGTGCGCCTGAAAAACAGTAAATCTAAAACAAATACACACGCACATAAAAAAAAACTGACATATACACAAGCTGTCTGTGGAAAAATATAAAAGGAAAAGGATTATAATTAAGAATTCTTTAAATTGTAATCCTCTATTATACTCTGGATCAGTATCAGTGTTTAACATTAACGTAAAACTGTAAGTTATAGATTCATTCCTATGCACATGCTATTTTACACAGTTAAAACATAAGCGATACATTCACACATGGCTTAATCAAAAAAATGGCAATGTTCCTTTATGACATGACAAACCAGGACAGGTATCACAGATGAGATTGAATTTTTAACTACAGAAAAGTGCTCACGATGTTAATATGTACAGCTGATCTAACATTATAAGTATCACACTCTTCATTTTATGTGTGTGCTCAGTTCTTAAATTTCTCTTATTTCCTAAAGCCTTTATCTTCACTATGATACTACAAAGCCAAATGATTATAGCATAGGTAATGCACTGCACATTTATTTCCAATAAAGACGAGGAAATTTTCCCATATGCTTTTGGAAACCCCCATTCATTTGCAAATGAGGTAATATTCATTCACATTGGCAAGTTATCAGTAATTGAAGGAAAGTCTGATGGCTTCATATATGCAGATGATAAGGATGACTTCAGAGACAAACTTTCCCATGAGTTCTACTGAATTTGAATATATTATGAATAAGATTATTTGTACTACTATGTTAAAATATTGGACTTAGATTTGTAAGGAAACACTAAAGGCTTTTGATGTCCAAGTCTTTTTCATTATCTCATATTTGGAATTCAGTTCACTATATGAAAATTAATCTGAGGTAAAATGCCCTGAATTAAGCATCGAGAATGTTGGGTGCCAATCAAGGCTCTTTGTCTAATCAGCTATAGGACTTGGGACATCACCACTCTAGACCTCAGGTTCCTCATCTTCAAATCAGACTGAAGGACGATCTCTACAATCCCTTTCAGAGCTGCCTATGATTCTGGGGAGACTTTGGTTTAAAACAGTAATCACAGCTTGAGCACAAAGAATATTATAAAGTATTGAGTGAGAAACATGTCTCATAAGTCATATTTGAGAACTGGTAGCATGTGATGAGCAAATAGAAAAACGTGTTTGTTTAGTTCACAACTTACATGACTCTTAGGAAAAAGATGGATGAGTATGACCATTTTGTAGTCTTGTAAATTTGTTTGTCAGACTGAGTTTTTCACCAGGATTTTGGCTCTTTACACACTTGACATCAGAATGTATCTTTAGGGTTTCTAGAAATCGGTTCAGTGTGCAATCTTAATTATCTAATGGTATTAAATGTGTGCAAAGTCCTCCCAGTTTTTTTATGCTATCTGTTTCTGATACAGCATTGTCTCATAAAACAAACCCAAGGTCAATTTCATAATCAGGATGTGTCATAAATGCAACACATCACTAGACTAAGTGTTTCGACTGAACTGACTAGTGACTAAGTAATTCAGTCCAACAACTGATCTGACTCACTGTTAACTCAACTGTTCTACTGAGTCAAGTGGATCAACAATACATCATATTGTTCTTCCTTACATAAGAAAACCATTCTTTTATTTAATGTTCCAGGTGAAACACAAACTACTCTTAGGTTTGAATTCTTGCAATCAGGTTTCACTCTTCTATAACAGAGTAACAATCACAAGTGTAAAGAGGGCATAGCCGTAACATTGAAGAGACTGTGAACGGTGATATTTACATAGACACAAAGAAAGAAATATTTATATCCACCCTAAATTGTACCAGAAAGGAATATACAAGGAGGTCTATAAAAACGTAAATAATAGGGAAAAAATGATGTATCTTAAAACTGTGAGGAAAAAAATCAAGCAAAGGGAAAAATTAATGGTAAGATGACCAAAATGAGTATAATATACAAAACGCCATTAATTGAAATTCATTTCCTACAGATGAGCTTTTAATTTGTTTTAAGCTTTTTTTTTAATTCAGAGAACTTAAAGTGAAACCAACAGTTTAGGGGGAAAGTACAAATAATCTAGGAAAATAATATAACACTAAGAATAGAAAGAAATTTTGCCTGAGTAACTTCATAAGATAAAAAGTAACATCCTCATAGGTATCCTAACAGCACCGAGTTTCACGGGAATTTCAAAATTCAATCATTTCTCACTCCCTCCACTGCCAACACCCTGCTCCAAGCCATGACCATCTCTTCCCTGGACAATCAGAAGGGCCTCCTAACTGGTCTCCTGGCTGCAGCCCTTGCTCCCCAATTCAGTCTGTTTCCAGTGCAGCAGCCAGAATGGTCTTGTTAACATATGGGTCAGCCCATGTCTCTTTTCCAAAACACTGCAGGGCTCACCTTTTCACTCAGAGTAAAAGTCCCAGTCCTGTGCAACACTACAAGGTCCTGGATCTCTAGTGCCCCTCTGACCTCATCAACTGCTGCTCTCCCCTTTGCTCGAGTCACCTTCTCAGAGGAGCCTTCCCTGAACAGCCTACTTAAGATTCCAACACCTTCCCCACCCCGTCATGTCATATCTGCTGTTCTGTTTACTTGTCTTCTCCTTATTACTTAACACTATCTAACATGAATATGGTTCATTATTTTTCTTGCTTATTTTCTAACTCTTCCTGCTAGAATGTAAACTCCTCTAGACCAAGGGATTTTTTGACTGTGTCCTTTTCATGATATCCTTCCCACATAGAAGCCTGCCTCTCATACAGAAGGTGCTCCATATATAGTAACTGAATGAATGAGTGAAGAAATGAATAAATGAGTGTCAAGATAAGACTCTTTCTTGAAATATCCTTCGAAATAGGCTGGTGGATCACACCAAGACAAAATTGAATAAAAGCAATCTTTAAAAGAGGCATTCTAATATCATCCAGATACAGCTCTTTGAGAAACTGTCGTAATATCAGAGAGAACTTCAGAATGGTGATTCCTAACTATTTTTGGATCATTGACCTTGTTGAGAATTTGGTGAGAGCAATGTACCAACTGGCAGGAGGAGGCACATATACCTAAAATTAGGGCTATAATTTCAAGGGGTTAATAAACTCTCTGAAATTTATCCAAAGCTCCCAGATTAAGAATTCCTAATGTAGGTAAATGAAGTGCACATCCCTCTATAATTATAGCTCCATGAATTGAGTCATTGATAGACATCAAGTTATGAGGAGCTTGAGATAATACGGCCTAGCATTTCTCCTGGAATGTAATCATTCTATGTTGACAGTTAAAAGGAGTAATGTGTCTTATCTGAAATATCTGAAGAAATCTTTAGTAAATTATACAAAGATTCACCCATAGTCTGATCTAAACGACACATCCATTATATCTGGATGTACAGGCACTAATTCAATTTGCATAATATACCAAACATAGTAAAGCATATTAAACATATCACTAACTCTTCAGTTATTACTGAACTTAAAACAAAAGGAAAAATTAAAATCTGTATTCTACATAAATTATTTTATCAGACTTTAATATCTATTGTAGAGAATTTTTGTGTTATTTTTATGTATCAAATTCTACTTATATATAAACAGAATAGTCTCAATTAGTGTTTGAATGAATCATTGGGCAGAAAAGAAATTAACTACAACTTTCTCCAATGATGTCAAAAAGTCTCTAGATTTGTAGAAAATTTTACGAGTAAGAAAAGCAATTCTGGCAATGCTGTTGTTTTGATGAACAAACTCAATGAGCTCCATCTGCCACTAATTTTTGCTATTACTTTCTGCTAGAGAAGCAGCCATGTATCTTTCACCTAAATAACAACATTTAAGCATTTTATTTAAATATAAATGAAAACCACTCTTAGAGTGTCAAAATTTAGCAAATATAGCCTGGTCTATTTCTAGTAACCTCATTATTTTAAGTATGTTTACTTTTATTTCTTCACTTAGGAAGGAAATTGGTCATGTTATTCCCATTAAGTAGCTGTTACAGACTTAAATTAGTTTTTTAATTAAAAAATAAATTTCTTCCTTCATCCTGGTATAAGCATTTGTCCCTTTGAAAACATAATTTCGAGCTCTTTAATTCCTGATATGACTCTAACTGTGTGTTCTTGTTGCAAATTAATTCCTTGAAATTAGAGTAATAAGCTATGATTTATTAACCTAGGTACCAAAGTCAACACAGTTGAGTCAAAATAGGCATCTTATCAATGTGAAAAGTAACTTAAAATCTGTACATAAATCAACTCATTTAAATATTAGTTGAATACTTGGTAAAATGTAAGTTATTACATGGGGTGCTACAAATACAGAAATTAAGAAGAAATCATCATTTACTTTAGAAATAATATTATTTTTAAATTTTTATTTTATACTGACATTATTTTATTATTTTACATGTCAAAGTACTATAATTCCAGTATGAATAAAGTGCCATGGGACTTCAGATTCAAGATGGCAAACTAAACAAATTGATCTTCTTTTTCTCCTGAGATGTCTTTAGAATTATAGTAAAGTCAATCCACTTAGAACAGAGAGAATGATGGGACCAGCAACAAAAAAGAGATTTAAACAAACTTCTGGAAGATGAAACAAAGACTAACAAAGTAGAATGAAGGAAGGAACTACCTAGGACATTTGGGTAAGGCTCTGTCATCAATGAGGAAACAAACTTGCTTGGGGGAGCCCTGGATGTTGGATAGTTTGGTCTCTATATGTAATGTTTGACTTCTTTATCCCCTCATAAACAGCAAAATCTAGCTCCCTGTAACTGTCAGTGGAGTGGTTTACAAACAACAAAAATCAACTCTGGCTAGTTTAAGTAGTGCCAACTGAAAACTGTCACTTGCCATCTGGAATGAAGTCATTAGCCACTGTAGTCGCTGATCTTCAACACACCCTGAAGTGAGTTCAGGGTGGAGATCAGGAATGAGGCACTCTGTGCTCTGGGAAAACCTGGCAGAACAGGCCTCCAAATAGTTAGATATTTTCAGAAGACTTTATGAGCCCAATTTCTTGCATCTTCTCACATCTAGAAAAGCACAGTCATTAACGGAGACATGTGATCCTCGTGACTAGCAGCTACCCTCTGCCAAAATGTGTGCTTGATTGCACGTACCCCCTTCACCAAAATCACATATATACTGCCCCCCACACACCTCTTCAGAGCAGTTTCTTAGAGCTGTCTGAGAGACTCTCTCCCGGGCTATAGTGCTCATTTTGCCCCAAATAAAACTTAACTTACAACTCTCACATTGTGCATTTTTTTTAGTCAACAGTAGAAAAGGAACTTACTAAAGATTACTGGGTACCCCACAGAACCTCAGCAAGGAGCAGAGAATCCAGCCAGTAAAGCACACAGTCAAGAACCATACCCAATATCTAATGTAGAATTGCTCTAGAAAAGACAGCCCTGACACCACAACAGGACACTGTATGTTATGACTGAAACCATAGTGCCTACTAGCTCTGAGTTCTTCTGAGCTCATCTGTCCCTTCATGTCCCACACTTCTCATCTAAAATCTGGCATGAATGCCTCTAAGTGGTAAAACCTAATTCACAATCTACCTTCAGACAGCCAGAAAACTTGGTAAAATATGGATCTATGATGTGGGGAATTCCCCAAAGACAAACAAAGTATTCAAAAGTGTCAAATGGCCAAAGAGAATAAATAATTGTCCTTTATACTCCTATATGATAAAGGCGGGGGGAATACAACTTATCTGAGGAGAACTTGGGCTTCTAGTATAGGCTTGGCACCAACATGGTAAAGACCTTATACATCCTGACACTTAAGGGGATAAGGCTTCAGCATAAATGGCAGCTCCTTACTCAAGTGCCTAAAATGAAGCCTGTCAGATGGCAAACAATGCCGATACACTCAGAATTCACATTCTTCTTATTTCTTCATGTAAAGCCACCCTGAATGGAGACATGAGCTAAGACATGAAGAAAGTCTTCAGCATAATGGAAAAATTTTGTAAAAAGAAAGATAGAAAAAAGAAAACCTACCACAGGGGACACAGAGATAAATCAGAGAAAAAAATGTAGCTTTAACAAATGTTAAAGAGGACGTGTCAAGACTTTGCACCCATAAACTCAAAGATTGTTCTGACAAAGGAATATCAGAGGAAGAAAGAGCTTTGGGGAAAAAAAAAGGAAGAGTTGCAAAAATTTTTTTCCAATGGAAAGGTTAGAAAACACATTTGCATAATTAATTCCTCCCCAAGGTGGGGGGAGGGGAATAAAGTCAAGTGATTCATATCTAACCAATAGCATTTACAGAAAAAAAGAATAAAGAGAAAATGATCAGTGAAATAATATAAGAAAATTTCCCAGGGCTGATAAGAGACATAAGTCTTCAAACTGGAAAAAAAAAAAATTCTACCAAGTTCCAAGAAAGAGGAATGGAAAAAAAATCCATTCCTAAGCATATCATTAAGAAATTGCAGAAGAGCAAAGGAGAAGATAGGAAGAGTTTCCAGAGAGAAAAAAATCACTAAAGGAATGATAAACAGAATTAAAACAAATGTTTCATCTCAAAACACTGAATTCTAGAAAACAATCCAGTAATGACTGATGGAAAATTATTTATAGTTTAAAATTCTATTAGCCAATCAAGCAAGTATCAGAGCAGAACAAATATATTTTCAATAATGCAATGGTTTAGAAAATTTCTATCCCATGAATCTCTTTCTCAGAGGTAATTTTATGACGTATTCCAGCAAAATGAGGAATAAACCAAGAAAGAGGGATTCAGGGACTCAGGATACAGGAAAGCTTGACTACAACCCAGATGATGACCCTGCAGACTTGAGAATGAACTCTCCAGTAGTAGATGGGGTACAGATGACCGCTGAAAGGAAATGGCCAAGAAAAAGGTGAGGACAGAAGGCAACTTAATGCATAATATGATTCTGAAGATGCAAAAATTTGAAAATAAAACAAACAAAAAACCAGAATAACATGAGGGAAGAAAGGAAGCCTTAGTTCAAAATTGAAGCCACTAGTCCAAATAAGAATATGCATTCAATAAGCTTCAAAAAGAAGAACGAAATGGATTCCAAAACATAAAGGAAATGAGTAAAAAACTTAAAATTCAAGACATAATGAACAAGGCTCACATATCTTTTCCCAATAAGAAAAAATTCAGCTAATTGAAAAAAGCTTTATTAAAAAATCCTGATCTAAATAAATAAACTTTTTGGCCTAACCAATAGACAAAAATGAAAAATTTAATTGCAAATATTAAGCATAAAATATTCTCACTGTACAGCTGTCAAAATTGGAGTGGTATAATTATAAAAGGTGAGAGGGCAAAGGGTGAAATATCCCAACCTCATAAAGTAGGGAGTCAAGAGAAACCATCTGTAGTGAATGGAACAAGAAATGGTCATGGAATTATAAATGGAACCAATAAAAGAAGTCAGAAAATTAATATAATTATATGTAGAGGAGGGTTAGAGAAAGAAGGTGAAATTAGTAAGCTAAATTCTTTCCTATTATGGTACCTGTTTAAAGTTGATAAATGAAAAGAAAAGGAAAAAAAGTCAATATAAGCATATTATTTAGCCCTACAGAGGTAGCCAATGGAGGAAACAAACCCAGAAATGATTAAAGTTAGTTGTTCTCAAAGTCAGGAATAAAAAAGTGAAGGGAGTGGGGCAAGGGACCACTGTGTTTTATTACAGTAGGTTTTTGTAACCATGTGCATGGATTCTTTTCATGTAAAATTATTATCTTGTCCTTTTAATTAAATTGTTAATGGATTTCAAAGAAAGTAGCTACTAACAAAGTCCTAGGAGCTAACTAAAGGTTCACAGAAATGACATATTAGTTGAACTCCAAGAAATACAATACAAAGGGAGAGAGTAGTATTGTATTTCCTCTATTCTAAGATTCACAATACTTTAACACCTCTGACACCAGGATCCTTGTTAAAATCGATGTCATCTTAAAACCACTGATGGCCTGGTAGCAGCTGTGATCTCGTTGTCATTGATTGCATACACAGAAACCTGGGATGCTTTTCTAATGACAGACTGGACAATTTTAATCCATCAATATTTCAGTTAACAAACTATTTAAAGACCATTTGAGGAAGGAAGGAATACGAGCCCTGTGTGCTATCTGAAAACCTACTGTGGAAATCTTTTGTGAAGATCAATATAGAGCCAGCATAAAATTTACAAAATGGACCAACTTAAAAGAAAATCTTGGAGATTGGTTCAAGATGGCGGAGTAGATGGATGTGCTCTCACTCCCTCCTGTGAGAACACCAGAATCACAACTAACTGCTGAACAATCATCGACAGGAAGACACTGGAACTCACCAAAAAAGATACCCCACATCCAAAGACAAAGGAGAAGCCACAATGAGATGGTAGGAGGGGCACAATCACAATAAAATCAAATCCCATAACTGCTGGGTGGGTGATTCACAAACTAGAGAACACTATTACCACAGAAGTACACCCACTGGAGTGAAGGTCTGAGCCTCACGTCAGGCTTCTGAACCTGGTGGTCCGGCAACGGGAGAAGGAATTCCAAGAGAATCAGACTTTGAAGGCTAGCAGGATTTGATTGCAGGACTTCGAAAGGACTGCGGGAAACAGAGACTCCACTCTTGGAGGGCACACACAAAGTAGTGTGCACATCAGGACCCAGGGGAAGGAGCAGTGACCCCATAGGAGACCAAACCAGACCTACCTGCTAGTGTTGGAAGGTCTCCTGCAGAGGCGGGGGGTGGCTCTGTCTCACCGTGAGGACAAGGACACTGGCAGCAGAAGATCTGGGAAGCACTCCTTGGCATGAGCCCTCTCAGAATCAGCAATTAGCTCCACCAAAGAGCCCGGGTAGGCTCCAGTGTTGGGTCGCCTCAGGCCAAACAACCAACAGGGAGGGAACCCAGCCCCACCCATCAGCAGTCAAGTGGATTAAAGTTTTACTGAGCTCTGCTCACCAGAGCAACAGCCAGCTCTACCCAGCACCAGTCCCTCCCATCAGGAAACTTGCACAAGCCCCGTAAATAGCCTCATCCACCAGAGGGCAGAGAGCAGAAGCAAGAAGAACTACAATCATGCAGCCTGTGGAACAAAAACCACATTCAGAGAAAGATAGACAAGATGAAAAGGCAGAGGGCTATGTAACAGATGGAGGAACAAGATAAAACCCCCAAAAAACAACTAAATGAAGTGGAGACAGGCAATCTTCCAGAAAAAGAATTCAGAATAATGATAGTGAAGATGATCCAGGACCTCAGAAATAGAATGGAGGCAAAGCTCGAGAAGATGAAAGAAATGTTAACAAACACTAGAAGAATTAAAGAACAAATAAACAGAGATGAAGAATACAATATCTGAAATGAAAACTACACTAGAAGGAATCAATAGCAGAATAACTGAGGCAGAAGAATGGATAAGTGACCTGGAGGACAGAATGGTGGAATTCACTGCTGTGGAACAGAATAAAGAAAAAGGAATGAAAAGAAATGAAGACAGTCTAAGAGACCTCTGGGATAACATTAAATGCAACAACATTCACATTATATGGGTCCCGAAAGGACCCAAGGAAATATTTGAAGAGATTATAGTCAAAAACTTCCCTAACATGGGAAAGGAAATAGCCACCCAAGTCTAGGAAGAGCAGAGAGTCCCATACAGGATAAACCCAAGGAGAAACAAGCCAAGACACACAGTAATCAAATTGGCAAAAATTAAAGCCAAAGAAAAATTATTGAAAGCAACAAGGGAAAAATGACAAATAACATACAAGGGAGCTCCCACAAGGTTAACAGCTGATTTCTCAGCAGAAACACTACAAGCCAGAAAGGAGTGGCATGATATACTTAAAGTGTTGAAAGGGAAGAACCTACAACCAAGATTACTCTACCTGGCAAGGATCTCATTCAGATTCGATGAAGAAATCAAAAGCTTTACAGACAAGCAAAAGCTAAGAGAATTCAGCACCACCAAACCAGCTCTACAACAAATGCTAAAGGGACTTCTCTAAGTGGGAAACACAAGAGAAGAAAAGGACCTACAAAAATAAACCCATAACAATTAACAAAATGGTCATAGGAACATACATATCGATAATTACTCTAAACGTGAATGGATTAAATGCTCCAACCAAAAGGCACAGGCTTGCTGAATGGATACAAAAACAAGACTCATATATATGCTGTCAACAAGAGACCCACTTCAGACCTAGGGACGCATACAGACTGAAAGTGAGGGGATGGAAAAAGATATTCCATGCAAATGGAAGTCAAAAGAAAGCTGGAGTAGCAATTCTCATATCAGACAAAATAGACTTTAAAACAAAGACTATTACAAGAGACAAGGAAGGACACTATATAATGATCAAGGGATCAATCCAAGAAGAAGATATAACAATTATAAATATATATGCACCCAGCATAGGAGTACCTCAATACATAAGGCAACTGCTAACAGCTATAAAAGAGGAAATCGACACTAACACAATAATAGTGGGGGAATTTAACATCTCACTTACACCAACGGACAGATCATGCAACAGAAAATTAATAAGGAAACACAAGCCTTAAATGACACAACAGATCAGATAGATTTAATTAATACTTATAGGACATTCCATCCAAAAACAGCAGATTACACTTTCTTCTCAAGTGCACATGGAACATTCTCCAGGATACATCACATCTTGGGTCACAAATCAAGCCTCAGCAAATTTAAGAAAATTGAAATCATATCAAGCACCTTTCCTGACCACAACGCTATGAGATTAGAAATGAATTACAGGGGAAAAAATGTAAAAAACACAAACACATGGAGGCTAAACAACACGTTACTAAATAACCAAGAGATCACTGGAGAAATCAAAGAGGATATCAAAAAATACCTAGAGACAAATGACAGTGAAAACACGTGATCCAAAAACCTATGGGATGCAGCAAAAGCAATTCTAAGAGGGAACTCTATAGCTATACAAGCCTACTTCAAGAAACAAGAAAAAGTTCTCAAATAAACAATCTAACCTTACATCTAAAGGAACTAGAGAAAGAACAAACAAAACCCTAAGTTAGCAGAAGGAAAGAAATCATAAAGATCAGAGCAGAAAGAAATGAAATAGAAACAAAGAAAACAATAGCAAAGATCAATAAAACTAAAAACAGTTTCTTTGAGAAGATAAAAAAAATTGATAAACCATTAGCCAGACTCATCAAGAAAAAGAGGGAGAGGACTCATATCAATAAAATTAGAAATAAAAAAGGAGAAGTTATGGGGCTTCCCTGGTGGCACAGTGGTTGAGAGTCCGCCTGCCGATGCAGGGGACACGGGTTCGTGCCCCGGTCCGGGAAGATTCCACATGTTGCGGAGTGGCTGGGTCCGTGAGACATGGCCACTGAGCCTGCGCGTCTGGAGCCTGTGCTCCTCAATGGGAGAGGCCACAACAGTGAGAGGCCCGCGTACCGCAAAAAAAAAAAAAAAAAAAGGAGAAGTTACAATGGACACCACAGAAATACAAAGCATCCCAACAGACTACTACAAACAACTCTATGCCAATAAACTGGACAACCTGGAAGAAATGGATGAATTCTTAGAAAGGTATAACCTTCCAAGACTGAACCAGGAAGAAATAGAAAATATGAATAGACCAATCACAAGTAATGAAATTGAAACTGTGATTAAAAATCTTCCAACAAACAAAAGTCCAGGAACAGAGGGCTTCACAGGTGAATTCTATCAAACATTTAGAGAAGAGCTAACATCCATCCTTCTCAAACTCTTCCAAAAAATTGCAGAGGAAGGAACACTCCCAAACTCATTCTATGAGGCCACCATCACCCTGATACAAAAACCAGGCAAAGATACTACAAAAAAAGAAAATTACAGACCAATATCACTGATGAATATAGATGCAAAAATCCTCAACAGAATACTAGCAAACAGAATCCAACAACATATTAAAAGGATCATATACCATGATCAAGTGGGACTTAACCCAGGGATGCAAGAATTCTTCAATATACGCAAATCAATCAATGTGATACACCATATCAACAAATTGAAGATGAAAAACCATATGATCATCTCAACAGATGCAAAAAAAACTTTTGACAAAATTCAACACCCATTTATGATAAAAACTCTCCAGAAAGTGGGCATAGAGGGAACCTACCTCAACATAACAAAGGCTATATATGACAAACCCACAGCCAACATCATTCTCAATGGTGAAAAACTGAAAGCATTTCCTCTAAGATCAGGAACAAGACAAGGATGTCCACTCATCACTATCATTCAATATAGTATTGGAAGTCCTAGCCATGGCAATCAGAGAAGAAAAAGAAATAAAAGGAATACAAATTAGAAAAGAAGAGGTAAAACTGTCACTGTTTGCAGATGACATGATACTATACATAGAGCATCCTAAAGATGCCACCATAAAACTACTAGACCTAATCAATGAATTTGGTAAAGTTTCAGGATACAAAATTAATGCACAGAAATCTCTTGCATCCCTATATAGTAACGATGAAAAATCTGAAAGAGAAATTAAGGAAACACTCTCATTTACCACTGCAACAAAAATAAACAAATAAAAATAAAATACCTAGGAATAAACCTACCTAGGGAGACAAAAGACCTGTATGCAGAAAACTATAAGACACTGATGAAAGAAATTAAAGATGATACCAACAGATGGAGAGATATACCAAGTTCTTGGACTGGAAGAATCAACATTGTGAAAATGACTATACTACCCAAAGCAATCTACAGATTCAATGCAATCCCTATCAAATTACCAATGGCATTTTTTACAGAACTAGAACAAAAAATCTTAAAATTTGTATGGAGACCCAAAAGACCCCGAATAGCCAAAGCAGTCTTGAGTGAAAAAACAGAGCTGGAGCAATCAGACTCCCTGACTTCACACTATACTACAAAGCTACAGTCACCAAGAAAATATGGTACTGGCACAAAAACAGAAATATAGATCAATGGAACAAGATAGAAAGCCCAGAGATAAACCCACGCACCTATGGTCAACTAGTCTATGACAAAGGAAGCAAGGATACACAATGGAAAAAAGACAGTCTCTTCAATAAGTGGTGCTGGGAAAACTGGACAGCTACATGTAAAAGAATGAAATTAGAACACTCCCTAACACCATACGCAAAAATAAATTCAAAATGGATTAGAGACCTAAATGTAAGACCAGACACTATAAAACTCTTATTGGAAAACAGGAAGAACAAGCTTTGACATAAATCACAGCAAGATCTTTTTTGACCCACCTCCTAGAGTAATGGAAATAAAAACAAAAATAAACAAATGGGACCTAATGAAATTTAAAAGCTTTCGCACAGCAAAGGAAACCATAAACAAGACAAAAAGACAACCCTCATAATGGGAGAAAATATTTGCAAATGAATCAACGGACAAAGGATTAATCTCCAAAATTTACAAGCAGCTCATGCAACTCAGTATCAAAAAAAAACAAACAACCCAATCCAAAACTGGGTAGAACACCTAAATAGATATTTCTCCAAAGAAGATATACAGATAGCCAAAAAACACATGAAAGAATGCTCAGCATCACTAATCATGAGAGAAATGCAAATCAAAACTACAATGAGGTATCACCTCACACCAGTCAGTGGCCATTATCAAAAAATCTACAAACAATAAATGCTGGAGAGGGTGTGGAGAAAACGGAACCCTTTTGCACTGTTGGTGGGAATGCAAATTGATACAGCCACTATGGAGAACAGTATGGAGGTTCCTTAAAAAACTAAAAATAAAACTACCATATGACCCAGCAATCCCACTACTGGACATATACCCTGAGAAAACCATAATTCAAAAAGAGACATGTCCCACAGTGTTCACTGCAGCACTATTTACAATCGCCAGGACATGGAAGCAACCTAAATGTCCGTCAACAGATGAATGGATAAAGAAGATGTGGTATATATATACAATGGAATATTACTCAGCCATAAAAAGGAACGAAATTGGGTCATTTGTAGAGACGTGGATGGATCTAGAGACTGTCATACAGAGTGAAGTAAGTCAGAAAGAGAAAAACAAATATCATATATTAATGCATATATATGGAACCTAGAAAAATGGTACAGGTGAACCGGTTTTTAGGGCAGAAATTGAGACATAGATGTAGAGCACAAACGTATGGACACCAAGGGGGGAAAGTGGTGGAGGGTGGGGGTGGGGGATATTGGGATTGACATGTATAGACTGATGTGTATAAAATGGATGACTAATAAGAACCTGCTGTATAAAAAATAAATAAAACAAAATTCAAAAAAAAAATAAGAGTCCACAAATAGCATTCCCCTTGGCCACAGTCCCCCTCTCCCAAGGGAACAGATAAAAAAAAAAAAGAAAGAAAATCTCAGAAACCATAGTGAAGCATTCTTTTTTGAAGTGCTGTATAGCAAATAGTCTTGATAACCCAGAGTATGATACCATTTGGGAAAATACTGACATCAACAACACTGAGTTGAAAAATGATTCAGAAAAAAACAGAATCTGAATAAGAAAAAGAATTCCTTAATGGATTTCTTTGACTTTTACTTTCCTTATGAGAGTGATATGATTTAAACAAAATCTTTACCTAAGTAATTCTAAAAGAGCTCTTTCAGTAGATATAAAACAAAAATTTTAAACAATGAGAAAGCATTGTAAAGTAAATAGGCAGAGCTTTTTCTTTCTTAGCAGTGCAAAAGCAGTGGTGTATCTTAAAAATCCACAATGTCTTCGATTTAAAGAATTACAACTAACTAGAAAGAGTGGTAACTAGAAGGAATCAGAGATTACTTTTAATTTGGATAACTCATAACAGATTTCAGAGAGGAGTGAGGATTTAACTGCCTCTTGAAGAATGGGGAGGAATGTGAAGCATATCATAAGTATTATTTTAAAACGTTTTCTTACAGAACTTTTTCTTCTCTCAGATCAGACCTGTAACCAGCAGTGTTACTGCAAGACACCCAGGTCACTAGAGAAATACTCAGCTACCTCCTGGGTAGGTCACGATCCTAACAGATAACATCTTCGTAATATAACAGCAACTACAATTATCAGGTGCTTATTATGTATGTGCCAGTACATTTTCTCTCTGTTTATGCATAAACACATAAACACACACACACACTTATATGTGTGTGTATAATTTATTTTCTCTTTCATTTCCTACACACTGACTAGTTTGGTTCAGAAACTTTGTTGGTGCATACAGAAGTCTAATTATTTGATTATCTCATAGGTTTAGACACCCAAATAACACGTGCTAGTTAAAGTAAAATGAGAAAATATAATTCTGAGAAAAACTAAGTTGTCCTACGCCTTCACTAAACAGCTCTTTGGTAACAGCTGTTCTTAAACATGAGTTCACATTTTAAAGCCTAGTATAATACCATTATAGACGCCGCTGAGAATCCTTACTTGGATCACATCTTTAGCTATTATCTAGTACAACTAGATAAAACATTTATACATTTCCATAAACATTATAGAAATTATTAGCCCAAGAGTAGAGTCAGCAAGTCAGTCTGTCAATCTGTCTTTCTCTCTTCCCCCCATTCCCTCCCTTCCTCCTTCTCTCTTTATCTTTCTCATTCACTGTTATACACACACATATATATATACAGATTTGTAAGTCTGTATTGCTTCTGAATTTTCTCTCTAATTGGCAAGGACTTAAAAATTAGTATCAATGTCACAATGCCCCTTTAGGGTGTCTCCATTTGGGTCATTTTTATTTGCTAGTCCATAGTACTCTAGTCTGATTTAAATAGATCCACAGGGTACCAGAAAATTTCATTAAAATAGTTCTCATATGCGTGACTCTCCTTTAAGACCATCCACGGACAATGGTTCCCACAGCTCTGTTCTCTCCTCAGCGAGTCTCCATGCTATGCTCAGCAAAACCACAGCTTTAACACAGCCGACTGGACCACTTAAAGATGCTAATGCCAGGCAAAACTGAAAGTGGTCTGTATTCACTTTGGAGGACACTTTATTGGTATGATAAAATTGTATAAGTGGGAAGAATCTGGCCTATCATTTCTATGGAAGAATAAGTGACTTGCTAACTTTCATTCAGTGAGAATCAATATCCACAAAAATTTCACATAGCCTACCTTAGACATATTCAGTGTTCACATTCTAGAAAAGATTTTAGGGACTTCCCTTGTGGCCCAGTGGTTAAGGATCTGCCTTCCAGTGCAGGGGACGCAGGTCAGTCCCTGGTTGGGGAACTAGGATCCCACATGCCACAGGGCAACTAAGCCTGTGCGTTGCAACTACTGAGCCCAAGTGCTCTGGAGCCTGGGCACCACAACTAGAGAGAAGCCCACACACTGCAACTAGAGAAGTCCACACACCGCAACGAAAGATCCCGCATGCTGCAATGAAGATCCCGCATGCCACAACAAAGACCTGACGCAGCCAAATAAATAAGTAAATATTTTTTTAAAAAAGATTTTAAACTTCCAAGTTGATGGCACTTAAATTTGACAGGGATTTTTTTACTACATAACCAGTATTTCTGTGTCTGATATTTCTTATAAACATCTACTAAATCTCACTTAAAAATATTACAATGGCATTAATCACATCTTTAAGCTTGGCACATCAGCAGTGTGGATTGAAGGGTTACAAGAGTGGATATTTCTGGTTTTCATTTTAAAGCCAACAGGAAGCATGCGGATAATTATAAGTCAGAACTACTGAAAAAGGTTGTTAAACATATAAATACATATTTTAAAGTAGTATCCCTTTAATAAAACCCTACAAAAACAGAAATATAACTCAAGAGAATCACTCCAAATTAATGAAAGCATCCATTCAGCAGGAATATATAATAATTTTAAATGTGTACATGTAGTATAACCTCAAAATAACATATGTTTATTATAATGTAGCTTTGAAATGTATATGGTGAAAATTCAGAGTACCGCAAGGAAAAAGACAGATATCCACATATATGGTAGAAAATTTTAATACACTCTCCTAAAGAATGAATAGAACAGCAGACACAAATACATGAGGATATATGAGAATGAAATAATACTAACAAATGATAATGGAACAAAAACATTAACAAATTTGACATACATTGAACTCTGCTCCCCCAAACTGTAGACTGCATATTATTATTATTATTATTTTTTTTTTTTTTTTTTTACCGGTACACGGGCCTCTCATTGTTGTGGCCTCTCGCGTCGCGGAGCACAGGCTCCAGATGCGCAGGCTCAGCGGCCATGGCTCACGGGCCCAGCCGCTCCGCGGCATTGTGGGATCTTCCCGGATCGGGGCACGAACCCGTGTCCCCTGCATCGGCAGGCGGACTCTCAACCACTGCGCCACCAGAGAAGCCCGACTGCATATTATTTTTAATCACCAATGGGGCATTTACAAAAAACTGACCATGTACAAAGACATAAGGCAAGTTACAAACAAATCCAAAGGACTAAAATCATACAGACCACGTTTTCTGCCCACGGTGTTTTTAAAACAGAAAAAAATAGCAAAAATATAACTACACAAATGCCATATATTAGGACATTAAGAAAAAAAGTAAGCCACTGGGCAAAAAAGATATAATATATTTTAAACTGATGATAGTGAAAAAAGCATCTCAAAACTTAAATTATTTCATGCAGATAAAGCAGTACTGAGAGGAAATTCAAAGTCAGAAAGAAACATCATTCTTAATGTGACATGACTTCACCTGTGAGCACTTCAGATCAACATTATACCTGAGGTCCTAGGCAAGGCAGAAAGAGAAGTGGAAAAGTTTTAAGGATTATAAAGGAATAAACAAAACTCATTATTCATGAATGACAAGAAAAGTGGAAAATCCCGAAGTATCTATATGTAAGCTGTTTAACTTAATTACAAAACTTAGCAAGATTGCTGGTGGAAAATATAACTACCTAAAACCAAGCATTTAAAACCCTTCCCAACTTATTATATGAAGCCAGTATTACTCTGATACCAAAACCAGACAAAGACATCACAATAAAAGAAAACTACCGACCAAAATCCTTTATGAATATAGATGCAAAAATACTAGCAAACCAAATCCAGCAATGTATAAAAAGGATTATACACTATGACCAAATATGATTTACCTCAGGAATGCAAGTTTGATTTAAAATGTGAAAATCAATCAACATATCAATCATAATAATAGAATAAAAGACATGATATGTCCATAGAAAAAGGGTTTGACAAATTCCAATGCCATTTCATGACAAAAACACTCAACTAGGAATAGAAGAGAACTTCTCCAACTTGATAAAGCTGCATATGAATAACCCATAGCTAACATCATACTTAATGGTGAAAGACTGGCTGCTTCCCTGCTAAGATCAGGAACAAGACAAAGTTATTCACCTGCACTTTCTATTCAGCTAGAGGTTTTAGCCAGGGCAATTGAGCAGGAAAAAGAAATAGAAGGCATCCAGATTAGAAACAAAGAAGTAAAACTATCTCTATTCTCAGATGATGTATGTAGAAAATAATAAGGAATTCACAAAAACTATATTGCACCTAATAAATAAGTTCTGCAAGGCTGCAGAATACAAGATCAATGTACAAGAATCATCTCTACTTCTGTGCATTAGCAATGAACAATCTGAAATACAATTAAAACGTAATTCCATTTCCTATAGCATCAGAAATAATAAAATACTCAGGAATATTTTCAACAAAAGAAGTGCAATTATTTGTACACTGAATGCTATAAAACATCACTGAAAGAAATTAAAGAATACCTAAATAAATGGTAAAACATCCCACGTTCATAGACTGAAAAACAATTTTATTAAAATACTTCCCAAATTGATTCAATGCAATCCCTTCAAATTTATAGCTACATTTTGTATATATATTGACAAGCCGATTCTAAAATTCATATGTATTGATATATGCAAGGGAATAGCTAAAACAATATTGAAAAAGAAGAACAAAGTTGGAGGATTCACTTCTGATTTCAAAACTTGCTTCAAAGCTACAGTAATCAAGACAGTGTGGTACCTGGTATAAAGATAGAAATATAGATCAATGGAACAGAGTTGAGATTCCAGAAGGAAACCCTACGTTTTTGGCAAAATGATTTTTGACAAGACACTTAAAAATGGGGAAAGAATGGTCTTTTCAACAAATGGTGGTGGGACAAGTAGATACCCAAATGTGAAAGAATGAAATTGGTCCTTTCCTTCATTCCATATATTCAAAGTAATCAAAAACCTAAACATAAAAGCTAAAACTCTCATATTCTTATAAGTAAAACACAGAAATGAAGCTCTGCAACCTTGAATTAGGTAATGGCTTCTTAGACTGAAATTAAGTATAAAAATAGATAAACTAGACTTAAAGTTAAAACCCTTGGGCTTCAAAGGATACCATCAAAAAAGTGAGAAAACTCACAGAATGGGAGAAAATATTTGAAATCCTATATCTTAAAAGCGATTGTACACTATATAAAGAACTCTCACAACACAACAATAAAAAGACAAACAATCCAATTAAAAAATAGGCAAAGAACATTTCTCATAAAAAAGATATATAATGGTCAATAAGCACATGAAAAGGTGCTCAACATCATCAGTCATCAGAAAATGCAAATCAAAACCATAATGAGTATCACTTCACATCCACTATGATAGCTTAATCAAGGTTCTGAACTGTGACAAATGTTGACAAGGAGGCGGAGAAATTGGAACCCTTGTACATTGCTGGTGGGAATGTAAAATGATGAAAACTGCTTTGGAAAATAGTTTGGCAGATTTTCAAATGTTAAACATAATGTTACATATGACTGAACAATTCTACTCCCAGGTATATACCCAAAAGAGATGAAAACATACATTCACACAAAAACTTGTATGCAAATATTAGTAGCAGCACTATTCATAATAGCCAAAAAGTGAAAACTACCCAAATGTCCATCAACTGATGAATGAATGAACAAAATGTGATATATCCATATAAGGGAATATTATTTGGCCATAAAAAGAATGAAGTACTGATCCATGATACAGCATGGATAAACCTTAAAAACATGCTAAGTGAAAGAATCTGTTCTCTAAAGTCCCCATGATTTTATTCATCCAGAATGTCCAGAATAGGCAAATCCATAGACACAGAAAGTACATCAGTGGTTTCCAGGAATCAGAGGAGGAGGCATGGGGAGTGAATGCTAAGGGGTATGGGGTTTCTTTTGGGAGTGACAAAAATGCTCTAAAATTAGATAGTGGTGATGGTTACATAACTCTGTTAACGTACTGAAAACCAGTGATTTGTACACTATAAAAGGAGGAATTTTATGATATGTGAATTATAGTCCAATAAAGCTATTATTTTTAAAATACTTTTAAAGGTCAAGTTTATCTCTATATGGCAGTAACAGAAACACAATGAATTTTTTGAAAAGATTCATTTAAAATAACTTCAAAAATATGCAGTTCCTGTGAATAAATCAAACAAGAAGATGTTCAAGGACTCCTAAGGGAAAAATTAGACTATGTTTACATTTATCATGTTAGAGAAGACCTAAATATATTGAGAGACAGTCATGGATTCTAGAACTGAATATTTACAAGGTATCAATTTCCTTTTAATTGTTTATAGACTCAAAACAATCTCAATAGAATCTCCATTAAATTCCTAACAAATTTTTTAGAACTTGACAAACTGATTGAAAAAATGTATATGGAAAGATAAAGGGCCAAGGAATGCTATAGCACTCCTGAAAAAATTTCACCAAGTGGGAGGATTTACTCCCCTACCTACCAGATAGCAAGACAGTTTAAACCCGTAGTAATTACAGAAAGAGGTCAAAGGAACAAATACAGAGCCCCAAAACAGCCCCACACATATTATCAACTCTTGATATTTGAAAACAGTAAGTACTTGTTGTTTTAAGCCACTAAATTTGGGGGTAACTTGTTACACAGAAATGGGTAACTAATACATTGCTGCTCACCAGTATTCTCAGATTTATTTTTTCTTTTAGAGCAGAGGTTAACCTTCCCCACCTCCTTGAAGTTAGGCATACCATATGACTTCTTTTGCGTCTAAAGTATGAGTGTAAATCATTCATGTCATTTCCAGATGGAGGCATTTAAAGCTAGTTCATGATTACCCACACTTCTTTTTCCCATACCATACCAACTGGGAAAGTCCTGTGTTCCAGATTGTACAGCTACAGAATGACAGAGGTTCCCTGAATTTAGACCTGACAATAGTTGCCCTGGAAAGTTGCCTTAATCCAGAGGAAACTTTTCTTGAATGAAGAATAAACCTTTATTGCATTAAGTCAATGAGATTTGGGGATAATCTGTTACCGCAGCGTAACCTAGCCTATTTTTACAGATACTAGGCTCGATCTCACTAGTAATTGAAGAAACAAGCAGTAATGATACAATACATACCTATCAGATGGGCAAAAATTAAAGGTCATGATAATACTAAATTTTGGCGGGGATTTAGAGGAATGAAAGTAGGAATATAAATTGGTGGAACCATGCTGGAAAAGTGTGACATTATCTAATAGAGCTGATATCTGCAAGCCCTGTGTTCTAGTAATTTGACTAGCAGTTTTATACTCTAAAGAAACTCCTGCATCTAAGCACCAAGACATTTGTAGAAGAAGAATCGTAGGTGGTTTATTTATGGTAGTGAAAGAAAGAAAGGGACAGAAGGAGGGAGGGAGGGAGGGAGGAAGAAGGAAGAAGGGAAAAAGGGAGGGAGGGAAGGAGAGAAGGACAGAAATGACCCAAATATCCTTAAACAGAATGAGTAAAAAATAAAGGTATTATATTCACATAATAAAATATATCCAGTAATGAAAACAAACAAACAACATCCACTGTCAGCAACAGCATTCAATTATCAAAAAAAATTACTGAGCTCCCCTTATATGCTGGGCTCTATTTCAGGTACCAGGCTCTATTGTGGAGCAAAACAGGAAAAAAAAAATCCACCCTCATGGAGTTTGCATTCTAATAGAAATGAGACAGGAAAAATGGGACAGGAAACATGATTAAGTCATACAGTATTTTTAAAGGTAGTAAGTACATGCGGAAAAGCAAAGGAAAGGGGAAAGCGTTTTGCAAGGTAAGATGTACAATTTTAAATGTGATAATCAGAGTAGGCTTCACTGAAAAGGAGACAACTGAACAAAGATTTAAAAGAAGTGAAAGTAACAGAGTAAGTCCTGTGGTATCTGGGAGAAGAGCATTCCAGCCAGAGCAAAGATGGTCCCTGATATACTTAAAGAATAGCAAGGAGACCAGTGTAGCTGGAACTGAGTGAATGAGAAAAACAGCAAGAATTGAGATCAGATAGGTAAATGGGAGAGAAAAAAAACAGGTAGCACCTTTATAGGTAATTCTAAGGATTTGGGTCCTTTAAGACTTTACTCTGTGTGAACTGGAAAGGCACTGGAGATTTTGGAGGAAAAAAGTGACATGATCTGAAATATGTTGCAAGAAAAGAGCTCTAATTGCAATTTTGAGACTGGATTATGG
The DNA here is from genome assembly GCF_025265405.1 of Mesoplodon densirostris. Lineage (NCBI taxonomy): Eukaryota > Metazoa > Chordata > Mammalia > Artiodactyla > Ziphiidae > Mesoplodon > Mesoplodon densirostris. The sequence goes on along the minus strand of NC_082662.1, from coordinate 58,008,615 downwards.
AGGGAAAAGGATGAAAACAGGGAGACCAGTTAGGAGGTTCTTGCAATAATCCACGTGGAAGATGGTGTCAGCTCAGACTAGGATGGCAGCCATGCAGGTGATGAAAGTAATTATATTCAGGAATTATTTTGAAGATAGAGCAAAGAGGACTTCCTGACACATTACATCTAAGGTATGAGGGAATGGAAGATATCAAAGATGACTCCATGTTTGGGGGCATGAGCAACGTGAAGGATGAAGGTAGGGAAGGCTGCAGATAGAGTGGGCTTGGGCAAGATGAAGATTCCATTTGGAGCATGCTGAACTGGAGATGTCTACTAGACATCCAAATGGAAATGTTGAGCAGGCAGGTGGACATAGAGGTCTGAAGTTCAAGGAGATAACTCAAAGCTTGAGCTATCATTTTGGAGGCATCAGTGTACAGATATAGAGATTGCATGAAATCATCAAAGAGTGTAGAAAAAAATGAGCTCCTAAGGACTACAGCTTAAGATATTCTAAGGTTAAATCCTCTGAGAGCAGAAGAGAGATCAGCAAAGGGGACAGAAAGCAATGGCTAGTGAAGAAGGAGGAAAAATCAAGAGTACATGGTGTCCTGGAGGTCAACAAAGAAATATTACAAGGAGCAGAGAGTGATAACTGTGACAATGCTACCAACAGGTGAAGTAAGATCAAAGGTGACAACTGACTACTGGATTTGGGAGAGGTGATGTCACCGGTGACAGGAATAGTTTTGGCAGAGTACTGAAAAAAAAAAGAGTGATAGAAGTAGGTTTAAGAGAGAATGTGAAGAAATGAATCAATGACAGGGAATATAGACATCTCTTTTTAAAAGTTTATGCTTTCAAATGGAGGGGATATGGCTTAGTCTCCTAAGCATAACATTAAGCAAAAGAATCTATGAAAGAGTGCCTCCTCTATTCATATAATTTTTTTAAGTAAAAGGAAAATTGTGATTAGGAAGGAACAAGCAAGAGGTTTCTGGGTATTGGCATGTTCTCTTACTTGTATGGTAAATAATGGGTATTTGCCTTGTAATTATCTGTTATAATGATTTGCTACATTATTTGTCAACCAGTACATTTGTTTTATGTACTCTTCTCCCTGTGTATGTCATAGTTCAAAAAATTTAAAGATTAATAAGATCATGTGTATGAAAAGACAACAGGTAATATCACTACAGAGTTAAAAGAAGTTTTAAAAAATATTTGAGGAGGAATATTTCAAATTATAAGCAGACCAAATTTGAACTGAAACTCCAGAAGTTTATATGTACTAGGTCTGGCCAGGAGGCGAACACTTGTGCCTTTCTGCTTTAATTAAAAGTGGAATTTGTAAATCACATAAAAATCTTAAAAGAATTAGAGCAGACTGTAAGCCCTTTTCTTCATTTTTAACTCCACAGGACATGTTTTTTAGTATGTGTTTGGCTCTCAGTAGGAAAAATGCAGTGCAATATCTGCCAAGGCAATTCTTTTCTTTTTCTGGATATTTTTTAAGTTTTATTTCTAAGACCCCTTGGGATACTGCACTTCACAAACACAAAACTTTTCGTTATATAATAGTGATCTAACTGTGAAGACACACTGTTTTTTTTTTTTAATTCATTACAAAAGAGGAATAGAGCTTCTGCCAACCATGATGGCTCTCCCAAGCCATGAATGAGTTGGACCATGAGCAGATCCATCCACTGTTTTCAGTTGTTTTCCAATAAGCGACTAGAAGCCAGGATATTTGAGTTCTACTACTCTCTGTTCATTCAACAACCAATTTCTTTAACATTCTGGGCATCTCTTTCAAAGGAGATGATCATCTACATCACCAGAGACTATGATGGAAGACAAATGACTGAATAATTGATGACACTTCCAGTCCAAAGGTGAAAAGGCAATGAAAATAAATTTAAATGTGTTCATAAAAGAGTACTTCAAATCTACTCCACTCTTCCAAATGGAATACAAAGCACATGCTAGGTGCAAACACAGTGTTTTATTTTAGATCAAAGCCACCAAAAAGAGCCAGAGACACTTCTAAACCTATCCCAAATACTGATGACTAAGTCTCAAATAATTTTGAATTACAAGGAACAACAAAATCTATGCTAATATTCTGTCTGCTAAAACAAGTCAACAGTTGTTTGTTGTTTTTTATCAAAAGGAAATAAAAATCTCGCTGACACTTTATAGTACACACTTCTTGTACAACTTTGTGTGTGTCTGTGTGTCAATTCCTAATTTCTGGTTTATCTGTTTAGTTAACTCTGCTATTTTTCTAGGATTCATCCCAAGACAACTAAAATGCATTACTAAAATTGGCACCTTTGCTACTGAACTTAATTTCAGAGAGGCTCTAAAGTGGTCTGAAACCATTTTTTTAATATCCTGCACACAACTTCATGCTAAAAAGTAACACTGTTCAAGAGCAGAAATTGATAGGAAAGGTGCAATTTTTGTTTTCCTCCAAAACAATGTTTATTTCCTCCAAATATACAATACTGAAAGTGAATAAGTACTATACTAAAGCCACATGTTTTTGTTGCAGTGTTGCAAATATTAACTTCAAGTTGAACATGATTCTTTAAGCTAGACTCAGAGATGACCTAAATATTTACATATAAACTACATATTTCTGAGCTCTTTTATAAGTGTTTTTCTCTTTAAGTTTTGGTTGGAAAACCCTAAAATCATGAGTCATAAATGCATATGAACAAACATGCCAAGATCAGTATACATTTTTAAAATTTCATGAAATTACGAATCTAGCAATGTTTGTAACATGTTAAAAAGTTAAAGAATTATAAATTGTTAAGTTGGGAAACATCTTAGATATTATTAAAAGGCCCTCAGAACTTGACAGATGAGGAAACTGAGGCCCAAATAAACTAAAGTAACCATAGCTGTCACCATAAATGGCAAATCATACCAAAAGCCAGATGTCCTGACTCCAAGTCCAGAGCTCTGAAAGAGCTATTTGTTTCAACATACTTTAATACTTAAGGAAATGAAAGTTAACAGAGGACACTCCAGGCAGCCCCTCAATATAAGGAACTCCCTCAGGCTTACAAGAGCCAGTCTCCTCTTCTGCTTGCAAACCCAAGTCCTAGAAATAACACCCCCAAATACCCACTTTCTCAAATGGCCTCATCCTACCTGGGGTTTCCAAAATGATTCCTCGGTTGGGTCTCTTTTTCACATCCCTACAAGTCCCTTTAAATAAGTGCTTTGGTTGGGATTGGGTTTTCTTGTTTTTGTTTTGTTTTATTAATTTGCTTGGGGAGAGCCAGAGATGGTGGAAACAGAAGCTCCGGGCTAAACCATCCCTAGAACACATTTTTTTTTCTTTCGTCATCCAAACCAACAAATCCTTCCTCCGGGCCCCAGGGCTTACTGGTTTCCGTCGCAGTCCCTTCAGTTTCCAAAGTAGGAAGGAGACCTGGAAAAGAAGTTGGCCAGGTGGCACTTCCTTTCGGGGGCGCCCGGCAGGTGCGCACCCAGGCTGGGCTGGCTGCCCTCGGGCGCGCGCCCCGACGCGCCTTGCCCCGGGGGAACGAGAGCCCCCGCCGCCCCTCCCGCCTGGCGCGGGCCGCTCCGGTGGCGCCGCCGGACCCGCCCCGGCCTCCCGGTCCCCAGGTGGCCAGCGGGCTCCGGCCGGCCACGCGCGCCCCAGCGCCCGGCTCCTCGCGTGGCCGGGAGAGGGAAGAGGTGGCAGAAGGGGGTAGAGGAGAGAGAGAGTTGGGTCCCACCTCGAGGCCCAGGTCCCACCCAGGCGGAAGCAGAGATGGCGGCGGCGCGGGGGCTCGGCCGGCTGTAGGCTCTGCGGTGGGGCGGCTCCAAACTCCCTGCCGAAGGTGCCGGGCAGCTGTCAAGAGAGAGGAGGCAGCGGAGTGTGGAAGGAGGGGCGGGCTGAGAGGGAGCGGAGGGAGAGGCGGGAGTTGGGGGAGAGAAGGGAGGAAAGGCCGGGTCGCCGCCCGCGCGCCCCGCGCCCTCCGCCACCGCTCCCGGGGCGGCAGGAGTGGCCCCTGAGCCGCCAGGGCGGCCGCGCAGGTGACGGGGGCGGCGGCGGGGATGCGGCTGCGCGTGGCGGCGGGCCTGGGGGAGGAAAAGCTAGGAGTCTGGGGAGAAGGACCCTCTGCCCGCAGGGAAGCCGAGACTCGAGGCGAACTCGGCAGAAAGGTGGCGCCACTACCTTACCCAACTGTCAGCTACCGCGCGCCCACTCTGAGCCCGGGGGTCTCAGGCCCTGGACTGCGCCCTGGGGTTCCCTCTGTCCCTCCCACTTACAGACTTCCAGGCCTCTGTGCATCAGGTGTGCAAAATGCTACAGTAGAGATTGTAATAATCGGGAGGAGTGGGAAAGAAAAGCGAAGTGGAAAAGACCAGAAGTAGTGAGGTAGTGAGTTTCCTGTCACTGAGAATGTTTCAGCCAAGCATTTTGGTCATATTTGTCAGGAAGGCATGATTCGTTTCAATCTTGAAATTCAATGGCGTTTGACGTAGTAAGTAAAAAAAAAAAAAAAAAAAAAAAAAAAAAATCCGTCCTTGAACAGTCTGATTCTGACCCCAAAGTAATAATCATTTTCTTGCTCTCCACTCAAAATGTTCACTCATTGATTTATTCATTAATACATTTTTGTTGAGGCCCTACTGAGTGCCACACAATATGCTAGGTGCAATTATTATGTTCCTTGAACTTGGAGTTATGACAAGCAAGTATGCATATAATTACCAGTTGTGATGGATGATATGAAAGAAACCAACAGAGTGAGGAAGAAAGAATAAAGGGGAATAGAGCACTCTGGAGTGGGTGGATGGTTCATTTTCAACGGAACTTGCCTAACATCCTCATAGGAAGAAGCATCAGAGACACAGAAAGAACTTAGCCCAGAGATGGGTAGAGCCAGAAGCAATGTCTCCCTGCTCTCTGACCCAGACACTTGGCCAACCTGTGGAGCTTTGTAAACGGAACTTTTCCCCCAGAGGAATATCGTCCCAGGGTCAGTATCACTTTAATGGAGACAAATGTCTTCACTGGATGAAAATAAGAATTGGAGTAGAAGTACTGACTTCCTCAAATTATTGTGAAATAAAACAACCCAAGAGAATCCTTAATGAGATAGTTGCTATGAACTAGCGTATTAGTTTTCTAGGGTTGCCTTAACAAATGACCACAGGCTCAACGCTTAGTACAAGAGAAATATATTTGTTCACTATTCTGGAGGCCAGAAGTCCAAAGGAGATATCGTCAGGTCCATAGACTTCCCCAAGGCCTAGGAGAGAATCTTTCCTTGCCTCATGCAGCTTCTGGCGGCTCCAGGACTCCATCAGCTTATGGCTAAATCTCTCCAACCTCTGCCTCTATCTTCACATGGCCTTCCTCTCTGTGTCTGTGTCTTCTTCTCTTCTGTCTCCTTTAAAGACATTTGTCATTGGAATTGGAAACCATCCAGGTAATCCAGGGTGATCTCAGCTCGAAATCCTTACTAATTAAATCTGCAAAGACCCCTTTTCCAAATAAGGTCACATTCACAGATTCTAGAGTTTAGGATGTGGACATATTTTGGGGAGAAGCCACCATTCAACCCACTAAAGCTAGTAAACTAATAGGGGCCAAAATCATTGCCTACTGTGGAATCAGGGTGCCATTCCAGGACCACTATTCAAAATTGCACTGATACTAAGCATAATTAATTATTTTATTGTGAACTGCTAAAATTGTGTCATTAAACCTGGGCTTATGAGGAGTAACTGTAATAAGGAAAAGAAGTACAGAGGCTCAAGCCTTTAATTCATGTCCGAGTCATAGGAAATATTTGAAGGCCAAGCATAGCTTGCCAGAATCTACCATTGTTAAATTAATACAGAGATACACTCCACATCCATATGTATGGATTTCTGATAGTGTGATCTAATACTGAATGTCTGCTAGGCACCAGGCTCTGAGTCATGAGCTCCTATGCAGCTTACATTCTAGGTTATGGGACACGTTTGAAACTCATTTCCTCTGGCACAGTGTCTGATGCATACCTGAAACTTGATAAAGAGTTGTTGAATGAAGAGATGAGTACAAATAAATCACTATCAATCAACTAGGCAATTATCACCACACTGAAAAACATCTCCATAATAAGAAGATAAGATTCATTAGAGCAAAACAGATTAACACCCTGACTCATTCAGTATTTTCCCGAGTGAAGGAAAAATCCCTAAAAGGAAACCTTTGATTTAAAAAAGAAAATAATGAGATCACCTATCTTCTCTTTTTAAAAAAAATCAATATGTGCCTATTTACACAGATACAAATCCTGCTGGGAACAATCAATTATAACTGAAGTTATGGTTACTGAAAGTGAATAAAATATTTTGTCCAAGTATTTTGGTTGATAGTTTCAACTATTAATTTCATTATATTGATGCATTACTTCTTGAAACTCTTTACAAACAATGATTTCAATGACTCCACTCTCTCCTGGTTCACGTCTTTCCTCTTTGAGTTTCCTCCTTGCTCTTCTACTCTTACAATTATAAACCATCTACAAATATGTTACTATCTACTAAACTGAGTCCTACTCATTGACTTACTTGGGTCATGAGCCCATCTCTGAATCAGTCATGGTGGCCAATAACTTCGAATATGATGACCGTACAGGTGTGAGTCACCTGTGCACTCCTGGAAAACAAGAAATGGGAAGAGAATTGATCTCACTCTAACCAAATAACTTACAGTGGGGGAAAAGTGGTACCTCAAAATAAAATTAGGTTGATCTTACTGAAGGAGCAGTGGGCGAAAAAGCCCAGATACATATCCACTACATTAGACACTCAAAAAGTTTTGCTGTGAACTGAACATAGTTTTAATTGAAACAGTTGACACTTCACCGTTTTCATGGTGTTCTAAATGTTTCATAGAAAGTTATTTGTAAAGAAATGACAATTGTGACTATTGATTATGTGTCTGATTACCACACAAATCTTAAAATTTTACATTTACAAGGACTTTGAAAAATGTTTTTATATGCATTGGAGACCATATATTCAAGCACGTGGGCTCTGGAATCTGATTGTCTAAGTTTTTATGCACACATATTATGAAACATTGAATAAGTTCCTTACCCTCTTTCTGTCTCAGCTTCCTTTTTTGTAAAATGGAGATGATAATAACCACCTCGCTGAAATGTCATCAGAAGTAATGAGATAGCCACTATGCCTTTAGAATGGTACTTATTACCTAGTACTCTATTATGCTTGCTTGTTATTCATCTCATTTAGTCTTCAAACATCTCTGGAAAACATTTTGGTACATTGCTGTATGCTGATAATTTATTTTTCCCTTAATAGATAATCAATATCTATTGTGTATCAGGTACAATTACCAAGATAAAGAGCATGGGTCCTTTATTCCCAAAAAGAGTAAAGTGAGGATTCCCAAAGTTCAACCAGGTTGGTGTAGGGCACTCCATTCAGGGGAACAGAGGGTGGAAAGAAAGGCACAGAGGAGGAAAGGCATGGTACCTTAGGGAAATTCAAGCAGTATACTAAGACCTCAGGGTATGTTCAGAAAAGTATACCTGGAAAAGTACTTAGAAGTCTAATAGGAAGAACTTTGAAGGTCATGTGGATTTTTAAGGTCATCTGGACTTTAACCATTATGCATGATGAAATGTTGAAAACTTTTAGACTTAGGAATTATATTTTCAGGTTTGTAGGAAGGAAAGCACATCCCGGGTGTGTTAAGTATGGTGGAAAAGGTAGAAGATAAGCCTAGAGCTAGGGATAACAGTGAAGAAACTAAGCCATTGCAGTAGACCAGTGCTTCTCAAACTTCAGTGTACAACCAAATCAATCTTGGGATATTTAAAACACAGATTCTACTTCAGGAGTGCTGGGGTGAGACCCTGGAGTCTGTATTTCTAATAAGCTTCCAGGTGATGTCAATGCTGCTAGTCCCCAGTAGGACAACAGACTACTTAAATACCACTAATGCCATTGACAACAAAAAGAAATTTATATGTAATGGACATCAAACTTTTAAATCCTCATGGAGAAATAATTTGCAGCTTATACAACTGCTAATTGAAGAACTATTACGTACAGCAAGCTAATAAGGTAGAATTATTTTATTTTGATCCTTAAAATATCTCTGAGAATAAATCCTTTTAAAGTCTGAATATCCAAATGAAAATTACTAGGGTATATGTGAGGAGGCAGCTGGGTTCATGAAAGAAGCATAATAGAGTATACTGTGATGGTTTCTTTATGTGTCAACTTGGCAAGGCTACAGTCCCCAGTTATGCAATCAAACTCTAATCTAGGTGTTGCTACGAAGATATTTTGTAGATGTGTTTAAAGTCCATAATCAGTTGACTTTAAGTAAGACAGGTTATCCTAAATAATCAAGATGGGCCTGGTTCAGTCAGTTGAAAGGCCATAAAAGCAGAGCTGAGGCTTCCCTTTTGAAGAAAAAATTCCACCTGTGGACAGAAGTTTCAGACCATGACCAAGAGTTCTAGCTTGCTGTTCCTGGCAGTCTGCTCTATGGATTTTGGACTTGCCTGGCCAGGCCCTGCAATCACATGAGCTTTGCAATAAATATCTTACTATGTATCTTCTACTGGTTCTGCTTCTCTAGCTGAACCCTAACAAATTTTGGTAACTGGAAGCAGTGTGCTGCTATTAAAAAGACTGAAAATGTAGACATGGCTTTGGAATTGGGCAGTGGGCAGAAACTGGAGGAATTTCAAGGAATATGATGGAAAAAACCTATCTTGCCTTAAACAAGCTGTTAGTAGAAACATGAATGTTAACAACTCTGCTAGCAATGACTCAAAAGGAAGTGAGGAAAATGGCAGAAAAAAACATATATCACCTTAGAGAGTGCCTAAATCATCACTTATAGACTGTTGGTAGAAATATGGACGTTAAAGTGGCTGCTGGTGAAGACTAAGAAGGAAGTGAGGAACATGCAATTGGAAATTTGAAGAAGGTGGATCCTTTTTATACAGTGGCTGAAAGCTTAGCAGAATTGTGTCCTGCAGTTATGTGGAAAATAGAACTTGTATACAATGAAATTGGACATACAACTGAGGAGCTTTCCAAGCAAAGTGTTGAATATGCATCCTGGCTTTTGCTTACTGCCTATAGTAAATTGCAGAAAGAAAGAGGTGAATTGAGAAAAGAACTCTTTTTTTATTTTATTGAAGTATAGTTGATTTATAATGTGTTAATTTCTGCTGTACAGCAAAGTGATTCAGTTATACATTTATATACATTCTTTTTTAATATTCTTTTCCATTATGGTTTATCATAGGATAGTGAATATAGTTCTCTATGCTATAAAGTAGGACCTTGTTGTTTATCCATTCCATATATACTAGCTTACATCTACTAACGCCAACCTCCCACTCCATCCTCCCCCAATCCCCTCCCCATTGGCAACCACAAGGATGTTCTCTATGTCCGTGAGTCTGTTTCTGTTTCGTAAATAGGTTCATTTGTGTCATATTTTAGGTTCCACATATAAATGATATCACATGGTATGTGTCTTTCTCTTTCTGACTTACTTCACTTAGTGTGATAATCTCTAGCTGCATCCATGTTGCTGCAAATGCATTACTTTTTTCTTTTTTATGGCTGGGTAGTATTCCGTTGTATATATGTACCACATCTTCTTTATCCATTCATCTGTCGATGGACATTAACATTGTTTCCATGTCTTGGCTATTGTGAATAATGTTGCTATGAATATAGGGGTGCATGTATCTTTTTGGATTACAGTTTTGTCTGGATATACGCCCAGGAGTGGGATTTCTGGATCATATGATAATTCTATTTTTAGTTTTCTGAGGAACCTCCTTACTGTTTTCCATAATGGCTGCACCAACTTACATTCCCACCAACAGTGTAGGAGGTTCCCCTTTTCTCCACACCCTCTCCAGCTTTTGCTATTTGTAAAGTTTTTAATGATGGCCATTCTGACCAGTGTGAGGTGATACCTCATTGTAGTTTTGATCTGCATTTCTCTAATAATTAGTGATGTGGGACATCTTTTCATGTGCCTCTTGGCCATTTGTGTTTCTTCTTTGGAGAAATGTCTATTTAGGCCTTCTTCCCATTTTTTGATTGGGTTGTTTGTTTTCCTTTTTGTTGTTGAGTCGTATGAGCTGTTTGTATATTTTGGAAATTAGGCCCTTGTCAGTCACATTGCTTACAAATATTTTCTCCCAGTCTGTAGGTTGTCTTTTCATTTTGTTTATGGTTTCCTTTGCTGTGCAAAAGCTTTTAAGTTTGATTAGGTCCTGTTTGTTTATTTTTGTTTTTATTTCTATTGCCTTGGGAGACTGACCTAAGAAATCATTGGTACAATTTATGCCAGAGAATGTTTTGCCTGTGATCTCTTCTAGGAGTTTTATGGTGTCATGTCTTATGTTTAAGTCTTTAAGCCATTTTGAGTTTATTTTTGTGTATAGTGTGAGGGTGTGTTCTAACTTCATTGATTTACATGTGGGTGTCCAACTTGAGGAAAGAACTCAAACAAAAAGGAACCAGGGCTTGATTTGAGACGTTCTCAGCTTATCCAGTTTCAAAAAAAAAAAACACAAAAATTAAGAGATTCACTACCAGGAAAGCATTCTGCAGAGAAAAAGCCAAGAATGTGGCTGGTCAACCTTTGGCTAATACGTCAGAAAGATTAATAAGTCAGAGTATTCAGTCCCACAGATCTCTCTGGAGAGATTGACTCATAGTTCCCCTCAAAGCTCCAATATAGAGATGGGATTATCTGGGGAACATCTATAGACAAGCCTCTGTTCTTCTGGAGTGAATTCCTTTAACATATGCAGGAGACCTCATAGATTCTTGACAATTTTATACCAGTAGAAACACTGCCAGCTTGGAATTAAAGAGACAGCATACAAAATGGAAGAAAGCTGTTGGACCTCCAAATTACCACATACAGGAAACAGGCTGATAAAACTACTCAGTTGCAAACACAGCTCATACAAAAATCCTGGAGCCCACTACAGACTTAATGAATAAAAGCCTCCAGATATGGGGAAACAGAACTGTGTATTTTTTTTAATATCTATTTATTTATTTTTGGCTGCGTCAGGTCTTAGTTGCAGCACGTGGGATCTTCACTGTGGCCCAGGCCTCTCTCTAGTTGTGGCACATGGGCTTAGTTGCCCCGCAGCATGTGGGATCTTAGCTCCCCGACCAGGGATCGACCCGTGTCCCCTGCGTTGGAAGGCAGATTCTTAACACTGGACCACTAGGGAAGTTCCCAGAACTCTGTATTTTAATAGGCACGCCAAATGAAACTAGAGAAAATTTGCTTTTGGAAGCAAGCAAGAATTACAGTTTATCTCAAACACTGGAAAGACAATCATCAAAAGATGTGGTAGTTTTTTCTGTATATAGCTCCTGTAAACCAAACTAAAATCAGTGAATAGAAAGCATAGGTAGCTAAATTTAAACCAAATCAAAGAAATAACTTTCTAGCTCTCACACCCATTAGAAGTGAAATGGGCTTCCTGGTGAGTCCAGGCCAACAAACTGATCCAGAATCAAAGCTTGAGTATCAAGGTTCGGCCTTCTTGCTGTCTTCAACAAGAGGTAATGTTTGATCACATCTCAAGAAAGATCAACTACAAGAATGGATGGGAAATGTGGTTTATTATGTTTATCTCTAGGCTGAGTTTCCTAGTGATTTGTGAAGCTGTTTATAGAAGATGAGAAACTAAGGAGACTTCTGTCCAGGTTTCATAGCTATTTGTCTTAAGAATTTATTTTAGCTTATCAATTTCATGATATTTATTTCTGAAAACATTTTGACTGCAAACTTAGGGATTAACAGGCAATGTCGCATGAGTGCTCTGATCTAAATATGCATGATTGGCCTGAAAATAGAGTTGTACTTATGTTGACTATTATTCCTACCTGGAACAATTGTCATATGAATAATGAGAAATCACATTTTTCTTATGTGAGATACAGGTACATATGTATTCTGTAGGTAATGCTCAGTAAGTTAACTGCATAATATATATTTATCTTTCTCTTTTCAGTTGTAAACTGTGCTTAACAGGATGATAATGAAAGGAATGATAAAAATATCAAACATTCAAAAAAATTTTTTTCCACCATTCAGCTTTATTTTAGTGCTGGTTTTTGGTTCCCCATGAACTGCATGAGTGATCATCTTGGCCACCTGACTAGAGCCCTTGAGGACTGGGCACTGTGGGCAGAATGCCTCTGAAAAGAGCTGAAGATAAAGGAATCATACTTATCTTTAACATCACTGGGGAAGGCCCAGGCTGAGGGCAAGGAGAGGTTCCAGTGCCACCTGGGGAGAAAACAGGAGAGGCTTGGGCACCAACTCCTAGTGGTCCCTCAACCTGGTGAGACATTAAGTCCTTCATCACTAAATATTTTTAAATAGAGACTAAAAGACTGTCCATCAGAAATATTGTAAGACAACATTGGGTGGGAAAGAGGTTAGACTAGAGTGATGGTAATTAAGGCCCCCAGCACACCGAATAACCTATGATTTGGAGCTGCAACTTCAGAGTATTTATATGTAGAAGTTTTTGTGTATAAATGATGTTACATAATTTAAATGTTACCTACCACCCACAGTACAGTTGAATCACAAAGCATAAACAATTTTTTTCCCTCTAAAGGTGACGATTGCTTTACTTACTTTGCCAGCATCTGTTCTTCATTGTATCTAGGTCTATCTATTTAACTATCTGTCTTATTTTCAATCCAGTTGGCGTAAATCAGTAAACCTAAAACAAGAAAATTAATTGATGCAGATTGTTTGAACATACATACACAGGCTTTGACTTTAACCAGTTCAGTTAAGCATTCAAAGAACCACTAAGTAATTTGACAGCTTATGATGTGTATGCATCATAAGTGGTTAACAAGCAATGAAAGAAAACACTTTAAAAATTTAGAAAGGAAATTAAAGAACAAGTAAGAGAAATCTAAATTTCCAAATATTTAATAACCAGGATAATTAGTATCAACTAATAAGGTTTGGTTATCTCAGGTGCTAGCATTTTCCTTAAATGAATGATATTCAAAATTCCCCTTACTAAAATGCTATCTTCAGGCCCAGAATTTATCCTAAATTATCCAGGGCACATAGTTCCTGTAATACTCATTATGTAACACAATATTCTATTCATATAGTTGTCCATAAATGCTTTCTGAGCGAATGAAGCATTTCATGAAAGAGACACAAAGGGAATAAATATATACAGAAAAAATGAACACTTCATTGTTAAGTTGCAAATTATAAAAAACAAATACTAATGACAAGGAAGTTTAGACATTAAAATATTTTAGGCAATTCTTATGCTCTTTTAAGTAGCTTTAAAAAGGTTTTTTGGGGTATAGAAAGAAAAAAACATATCAATTTATAATAAAAAATTAAAAGGGTATTTAGAAAACCATTATACGAACACCAACCTACACACAAATGACATATCATACCTTCTAGGAATTTTATGTCCCATATAATATTCTTAAGGTATAGCCCTGATCATTTTATGCCCCTTTTCAGTATCTGTGGTTCTACACTGCCTACAGAAAAAACATACATATAAAATCAGTCTGGCATTCAAATTTGTTTTTAGTGTATCATCTGAGATTCACTTTACCAGTGTTTTCTTCTACTACAGAGGTCAACTCATTTCTTTTCACTTCTTGCTTTTGTTCATGCTATTCCATCCTGAATGTGTTTCCTTCATTCCACATCACCCTTCCTTCAACCATTACCCATCACCACCCTCTGTGGGTTGAAATCCTAGCCATATACCAAGATCCAACTCAACTGACCCATCTTTGTAATCTCCCAAACTGGAGCTCTTCTATCTATGGCCTATGATCATTTGGCAACTTATTTAGTCTCTATTTTATAAAGAAACACTCTCTGATTCATCTAATGGTTAGCTGTGCATATATCTATATAAAATGCCTTGAGGGCAAAAGTTGTGTCTTATAAATGTTTTGTTCTGTTTTTAATCTCCCAAAGTGTTTTTCACATTATCTTGGATGTAGAAATTGCTCAATTAATATGCATTGGACTGAAGTATAAGAAGCAAATCTTGTAGTTTTTCATTTGCATAATTAAAAGGAACAAAAACAAAAATGTTTTTTATAAGTACTTTACAATGATTATTGACTTATTGCACTGTTTAAAAGTCACATACCAGAGGGGGATTTTTATTCTAAATTTCCAAAGCATATATATTATAGGAATTATATATATAACATAATCTCAATGGATTTTAAATTATATATGCATAGGAAAAAAGAAAAGAAATACACTGAAATGTTTCCAGTGGCTATCTTTAGATTATCTAATTTAGGAGATTGTTTTCTTAGTTATTTGTACCTTTCCAAGTTATCTAAAAGGATAATATGATCAGAGGAATTGTAAAATCATGTGTTCTTTGAAAACTATTCCTGAGAACTAGAGCCATTCAGATGATCCTTAAGGCCTGGGGTAGCCCAGTTACTGTCAGGTGCTGTTCACTGGCTAGCAGACCAAATCTGTAACTCCTTTAGGCTCCTAATCTATTGGAACATCTTTTTTTTTTTTTTTTGCTCTTTAAAATGCTACCAGCATAAATAAGGGAGAATTGTATTACCCCCAACTGCCTAAAAAGCTATATAACACCAATGAAACTCCCAGCAGCTATTTATTTTTATTTTTTAAATTTTTATACAGTTTTAAAATTTACTTTACATTTACAGTTATTACAAAATATTGGCTATATTCTTTGTGCTGTACAATACTTCCTTGCACCTATCTAAACACCCAATAGTTTCACAGCAGCTATTTAAACTGTGACCTAAAAGCTATTATGAGTTGAAAGGCAAATCAATTGGATTATTTGTTTACAATTTACTACCAAGAATAAAACTTATTTCACTCCAACCTTTAAATTAGTACCAGAACCTGGACTAAAATATGACTTTTCCTCAAGGAATTTATCTTTTACATTTTTTCAGTATTTCATGCTATATCTTCATATTTATTATCTATTTACCTCTTTACCAGAAGTGGGCATCAGGGTGTAAGAGAAATTACAAAGTTCTCCAAATTTTATGCTTAAGCTAAAGTATTTACTTCCTTGTATCTGAAAGAATACAATAAGAAGTAAAATTAAGAGAATAAACGTGGAGAAATTACTCCTCGACAGTTGCCTGAGGGAGGCTTCTATGAATGAACAGTTGGCTAGAATCATTTCAGAATCATGCAGCTAAATGACGTTTTCATAGAATTGTGTTTCAGTTTAAGTCCCTATGGACCTTAAAGGAAAGTGATCAATATATGTGGTAATCCTGATGATTGGTACTCACATTCTATAGGCCAATTTTCACATAGCACAAAGCACTTTGTCCTCTGCAGGAGTATAATGGGATTTAAGAGCAAACAGCACCAGGGTATTTGCTGGCCTATAAACCAAGTCTCATAGTTAAGCTGTTGCAAAGTTTACAAATTTACAATGAAAAAGACTAAGTGTTGTGGAGTTTTTTGTTTGTTTTTTTCAGAGCCCAGATTCTAGCTCTGAGCTACTAAGTTGTTAAAGACATAGTATCCTCTTCATTATTTTAGTTACTTGCCTTGATCATATCAATGTAACAGTAAGGAAACCTTTATTAGCCTGGTCCTACCAGAGAGATACCCAATACAAACAGATTATAGAGGACACTTACTATTTTATCAGCAAGCTCCCCTTCTCTTCTTCTGGTCAAAGTATTTCCTTTTGGCAGAGGAACTGCTCTTCCCCGACTCCAGGCACGTGCATCTAGTTGGGGCTGCCAGTTATAGCATCCCGGCTTCAGAGGCTATGTAGCATGTCATCCGAGCTGGATCCATCATAGACTCTTACACTCATGGCTCTGTAATTGGTCAGTGGGGTGGGAACATGACTAGAGAAAGGCCAGTCAAGGTTGTTCTCTAAGGCTTTGCCAACAGGAGCTGGGATGGGGGTTCCAGGGGGTGGGAGTCAAAGGGGTGTTCGAGAGCTTTTTCCCCTCAGATGGTGAATCTGTGTGGTTGTGAGCTGCAGCTGCCAGCAGCCAGGTTCTCTGCCACATGACTGAACACAGTCTACAGTAGAAGACAGAATTTGAATTTGAAGCCACATAAGCAGGTGTTGAGAAAGTGTGTCAATTATTTTTATGCCAGTGAGCTTAATTTCTTCAATGAAGTCCTGTTTTACCAACTAATAGAAGCTAAACCCCAAAAATTGCGGGTCCTATTTCCTTTTCTTAACTTCTAAGCAGGGGACAATTGGAGGGGAAGGAAAACAGGACCCAGAATAAGCAAAGGTCCTGATTTTTGTCATCTGTTGAATTTGGCATCTGTTGAATCGTCATCCTGTCTGTTTTTCAGGTGTTGATCTACATGGGTCCATGCCAAAGGTCACTTCAGGATCAATGACTCTCCTTGCTTGCCCCTGAAGGCTTTCTGAAGTACACTAAGAGGTGTTCACCAAATACCACTCTGGCACCTTGGTGAGGCTTTACAAGGCCCAGAACCATTCTCTATGCTACTCTCAGGAATTATTCTACTGCTCCTATACCTTAAGTGAGTCAAGTTGGAACTCTACAAGGCCTTTAGATTTGACTGCCTTCATCACACAGCAATTCCTATGTACTACCCCATGCTGCCCCAAGTTGCCAAGAGCCCTGCGGCCTTCTCTCCACCCCCAGCTCTATCTAGGTTAAAGGGCAATGGCTCTTCCTACTCTGTGATTCCTTGGTTCTTGGAGTCCCCCTAGATTCACTGGGAGTGTCTGTTACTGCTCTCCCTTAGGGTTCAATCCTCTGATATAAACTTCATAGGGTACTTCAAAATTTTTGTTTCAATTATAGATTGGACGTACTTGATATAATGAAACATATTTGATTTAAAATACCAATAAACAGGGCTTCCCTGGTGGCACAGTGGTTGAGAGTCTGCCTGCCGATGCAGGGGACATGGGTTCGTGCCCCGGTCCGGGAAGATCCCACATGCCGCGGAGCGCCTGGGCCCGTGAGCCATGGCCGCTGAGCCTGCGCGTCCAGAGCCTGTGCTCCGCAACGGGAGAGGCCACAACAGTGAGAGGCCCGCGTACCTCAAAAAAAAAAAAAAAAAACCAATAAACACAAATTGTCATTGTGTGTTGCTTAGTGATGGAGTCGTCTACTGGGTGCAGGGCCTCTTTCTCAGGGGTACACCGACTTAGCTCTCCCTGCTTCCCTCTTGGTGTTCTTCTTTTCCCCCTAACTTGGGAAAGCTCTCTTAATGTTCAGAGCTTGAATTGGCTCCTGGTCGGTGTTTCTGAGACTCAAACACAGCCTGCTATAACATCTCCTTCTGTGACAATGGACACAAAAATGCCCATGAATGGAAGAGGGCTAAGGGGTAAATACCTGGGAAAAAACATGGCAGGTAAGATATCAAACTATTCCTCCACACAGGCCACATGAGGGAAAAGTGAGTCTTGATGGTACCTAACTCCTGGCCCTAGGCACTGGGTCCCCGCCATGAGTGCCAGCTCCTGTCTTCCTGAAGCCTCGCTGATCAACTTTTCTTTTAATTCTGTGAACTTCCTCAGGATCTTTCCTTAAGTCTCTTTACTTATACTAATTCAATCCAAATTAGCTAATCCAACATAATAGCTTAGCCAAGAAGGGGAATTTTTATTTCATGGAATCAGGTAGAATTGAACAGTCAAATAATAGAAGGAGCAGACATGTAGCTGGTCTTCAAGAACCTTAAAACCACTAGTAATTTCTCTATGTCTTATCTCTGCTTCCCAACAGGGGTGGGCTTCATTCCCTCTTACTGGCTAAATCTCTCTACAAGGTAGGAAACATAGTTACTGACATTCCCAGGCTTTGCATCTATTGGTCTTTGCCACCAGATAAAGGAGGAAATATATCAAGGTTTAAAGTTTCTATTCATTTGTTTCAGTGGTAGAAATGTAAAGAGAATGAAAATCCTTGAGTTTACCAATTCTTCTTTCATGGTATGTGAACAATAGCTTGTGTTTGGATTTTAACTGTGTGGAAAAAAAAAATTCTTCTCTATGACAAAGCCCTTCTAAAGTTCCCTTTTAAAAGTATATAAAGCAGTGGGAAGCAGCCGCATAGCACAGGGAGATCAGCTCAGTGTTTTGCAACGACCTAGAGGGGTGGGATAGGGATGGTGGGTGGGAGGCTCAAGAGGGACCCCTCCCTCTTGGGGATATATGTATTTGGGGATATATGTATGCATATGGCTGATTCACTTTGTTGTACAATAGAAACTAACACAGCATTGTGAAGCAATTATACTCCAATAAAGATATATTTTTAAAAAGTATATAAAGCAAAGAATGAATTTTAAAAGTTGCTTTGTGTCTTTTCTTATGTTAAATGAAAAAAAAGAGAAAGTAATGAGAATAAAAACAAAAGAATGTTTTTAAATGGATGAAAACAAACAAGCAAACAAAACCCCAATCACATGGTAATGCCTTTGCAGTCCAAATAAAATGTGATAAAATACAACAAAGAAGGATATCACATTCCCAACATAGAATAATTTTAAAGTCAAGGAGACTGAACTGTGATAAATATATACCCTATGTTCCTCTACCTAGCCCAAGCACAGGGCACTTCAAAGATTGTGTTTCAGTTATATACTGGCTGTACTTGACATCATGAAACATACTCCATTTGAAACACCAATAAACACAAATGTCCAATGCGTGTTGCTTAGTGATGGAGTTGTTTATAAATGAGCTTCTGTAACTATAAAAAGACAAATGTTTCTGGATCTGTGAAGATAGAAGTTCTAAGTCACTATCACCAAAACTCCACAACTGATGGAAGAGTATTTTCAACTTCTTGCAAAAACTTCCAGATGCACACATATCTTCTTCCTCTATCCCTTCCCCAATCAGATATCCAATGACATGCGATACTGAAAGATGCAGAAGATAACCACTTCAATTTTTATAGTCCCTTCTATTTTCCCCTAATACTGTTTCCCTCTTTATCAGGAGTGGGACAATCAGATATGCAAACAACAGAACCCCAGTAACTTGAGTGCCTGCCATGACAACTTTCACATTGGCAACTTTCACTAGATTTGTAGATTCTTGTGGTAAGATGAGTTACAGCTGAATTCCCTGAATGTTTCAAAGTCAAATACTCATTTAGATCAATGGTTCCCAGACTCTGGATTTCAAAAGTGGAATTTCAAAAATGTGTGGTGAACCAGCATAGGTTTGCCAACTTTTTCTTTGCCAAGTAAAGATTTAGGGAAAATAATGTTCTCTCCTATTCGCACCCCTTCACAAAATAAAGGACATTTTAAGGCCAAAGTAGTATGCAGGACATTATACCAACTTTTTTTAAAAAGAGGCAGTGGTCATCATTTCCAAGTACAAAGAGTAGACAACTATGCACTGTTTCCATCATCATTCTGACAGGGAACAGATGGCATCTTCTAAGGGTTAAACTAAAAATATTTCAGTGAAGAGACTATTTACTGAGGTGCAAGCAAAAATTTTTAAAAAGCCAACAAAAGATGATGAGTTACCCAGAGACTAGCCACAGCAGGAAGCCATTACTTCCTTGGGGCCTGAAGGGCTGAAGAAAGAAGACAGTGTCTCCAGAGCCAAGTGAGAGCTGGAGATGACAGAAGCTGGACTTAGGACAAACGCAGCCACTGCCAGAACCATGATGAAGAAGGGAAAGAGTGGGGCTCACAATAACCTATCTGTCTCCTCCATCCTGCATGAACCCAACTGGAAATCAGAGGGCAAGGGGCCCTGCATATTGCAACTGATAGAGTCAGCCTCAGGGAGCACAGAACAAGTCAAAAAAGGGTGGGAAATGGGTCCACTAGAACATAATGATAATACTCTGGTGAGGGGGACTGGGACCAGACAGAGGAAAGGGTATACATGTGAAGTTTTTTTTTCACTTCAATTGCAGGAAAATTACAAGATAAATTTTATTTTAAGATATAATATTGTTTGTAATTATATGCTTGATACATTTGTCTATTAGTGGCTCCATAGTCAATAGTGTGACATCAAGTGGTGCTCAAATGGGCAACTTGTTCCAGTACTTTATTTTTACTACACTTATTATTAAAAATTCAATTTCATGTAGGTATAAAATAGAAGCAACACTCAACACTTTTATTTAGCTTGGAACATTTTGAGCAAATTAAGGAATGCCAAAATACAGCCTCTATGCCTTAGAGACTTCTACCCTAGAGGTTCCCAAACTATGCTACACGCTGTTAACACTAGGATCTTAAAAAATAAAATACTGATGCCTAGCTCACACCCCAGACATTCTGATTTAACACTATGGGGTGAAACTTGGAATAGGAATTTTTAAATAAATGTTCTATTTCAGTTTTAGATTTTAAAGAAAAGTTGTAAAAGATAGTTGAGTTCCCATATACCTCATACTCAGACTTCCCTGTTATTAACATCTTACATTAGTATGATGCATTTGTCAAAATCAATGAATGAATATTGATAGACAATTTTAACTGAAGTCCATACTTCATTCAGATTTCATTAGTATTTAATTCATGTTCTTCTTTTTTTCAAGGATTCCACCCAGGGTACGACATTACAATTAGTCACCACATCTCTGGAAGCTCCTCTTGGCTGTGATAAATTCTCAAAATTTTCTTGTTTTTGATGGCCTTGACAGTACTGAGGAATACTTGTCAGTTATTTTGTACAATATCCCTCTGTTTAATGTTTTTCTCATGCTTAGATCTGTCTAATATTTTTCTCATGCTTAGACCATGGTTATAGGTTATGTGGGAAGATTACAAGTAAAGGGCTATTCTCATCACATCATATCAGGAGTACATACTATCAACATGACATTACCATCCTGAGCACCTGGTTGACATAGTGTTGATCAGGTTTCTCCACTATAAAGTTTCTCTTTTTCCCCCTTTCCCTACTGCATTCTTAGGGAGGAAGTCAATATGTATAACCCACACTTAAGAACTAGGGAACTTTGTTCCACCTCCTTAAGGACAGAGGATCTATACAAATTATTTGGAATTCTGCATGGGAGATTTATCTATTCTCTTACAATTATTTAGTTAATCATTTATTTACATTAGCATGGACTTGTGGATATTTATTTAATATTCTGGATTATAATCCAATACTACTTAATTTATCTTATTACTCAAATTGTTCCATCTTTGGCCATTAGGAATTGCTTCCATTGGCTCTTGTCTCCCTTGATACGCCCCATTACCATTGGTATTTTTTTTGTTGGCATGTCTACACATTCTGGCACTCTAAGATGCTTCTGGCTCATCTTGTATATTTCCTTATAATCAGCCATTTCTCCAAGGATTCCTGGTTCCTTTTATTGGAGAATAGTATTAGAGTCAAATATGTGGGTGATACATGTGACCTTGCTTGTAGGCCCTTTCAGCTGACAGAACAAAAAAATAAAATATATGTGCATATAGCTAATCCATATATATAAAATCCCCACATGTATATGTAAACATCTTTATCTATGGTAAGGTAACCATGAATTCATACTTATGTCTCCAAATCTAAGCCATATTCACAGGGATCATTCCTTCCTCCTCCCCTTGCTTGCCCATAAACTCTCACTCCAACAGTAAGAAACCTGGCTCCTACTAGCTGACATCCATTTACTTAATTTTTTAATTCCATTATACAACCATAGTAGTTTTAGAATTGTCAACCCATTCCCCCATGGAAGACTTTATCAACTGGAGTACAGTGCTTATGCACAATTGTTTTTTTTACTCCACTCTTTTCCAAAGTTTTTTAGGTCAGCCAACTTTTCCCCTAACCCCCTTACACTGAGGTTTTATTCATACTTTTATAACATAGTTAGATTATTTTGTCATGGTCTGTATTACATCCTGAGATCCCTTGACCTCCTAAATATTTTTTTAAATTTGCATACATTAAGGCTCACTCTTTGTGCTATAGAATTCCATGAGTTTTGACAAATACATTGTGTCAGGTACCGCAATTACAGTATCATACAGAATGATTTCACCACCATTATTCTCTGTACTTCACTTATTTAACCTTCCCTCATCTCAAAACTCCAGTAATAACTGATCTATTTATTGTCTATATAGTTTTGCCTTTCCAGAATATAAAGTCATGGAGTATGTAGCCCTTTCAGACTGGCTTCTTTCACCTAGAAATATACAGTTACCATTCATCCATATCTTGTGTGACTTGATAGCTCATTCTTTTTATTGACAAATAGTACCTCATTGTATGTACATACCAGTTTGTTTATCCATTTACTATTGGAGGACATCTTGGTTATTTCCAGGTTTTGATGATTATGAGTAGAACTGCTATAAACTTTCACAGGCAGGTTTCTGTGTGGACATAAATTTTCAAATTAGCTGGATAAATCCCTAGGAATCAATTTCTGGATCATATGGTAATACTATATTTAGCTGTGTAAGAAACTTACCCCAATCTATCTTACAGCTCATGTTGCAGATTTTGGATTATTCAGAAAACTTATTACATTTTTCAATTTTGCACAGCCCCTTCTAGGAAGGGAAGAATATTGTGAAAACATGCCAGTTCTCTTTGGGAAACATGCTGTATTCTTGGATTGCAGTTGGTTTGCTGTATACCACCCAGCCCCCACCATTTATCCTATCTCCTAAAATACAGTGTTTCACTATCATAAACATTTAATAGCTTTCCTTTTCCCACTGGTACCAGAGAGCATCAGGTGCATATTGACATAGCAAAGGAAAGTACATTTTTGAACTATCTATCAAGTGCAGCTACTCAATGCACATTGGTTTTCCTTTTAGACTAGAATCACTTAGTGTTTCTCTGTCGCACACTCACTGATGACCATTTAACCTTGAGACATACATGAAAGAATCAGACAATTTTCTAATGATGTTGAATTGGAAAGAAAAAGGTACCTTGATTCCTGCTTGTAAGTTTATTATATCAAAATAAAGATACAAACTTTTAAAGAGGGTACTCTGCTGTGCTTGACAACATAGGACACAAGCTATTCTTTGGTAAGCTTTTAAAGAAATCCTTACTTATTTTTAATAGTAAAATATTAAAGTCAAGTGTATACCTGCACATCTTGGGCATTTAAGGAAATGATCAATGTCATTGCAAGGTAACTGGCTGCCATCTTTTGAGAATCTAAACTAAACTGAAAACTGGAGAAACACAGGATTAGGAAAGAAAAGCATAGTGACCAAATAATTGCCTTTCCTCCTTCTGTTTATATAATAAATGCACTTATTGTTGCCATGGCAAAGGAGCCAGTCTGTTTCCCGTTCCTCTGTCTCTACCCTTTATTATATCCAACACCAGAAAATGTCATATTTCATCATCACCTTTCTTGGACCATTATGTTTACCCATCTGCTCTGCACTTACTACTCTCCCTACAGTTTCTTTTCATAGTTAATACTTAGTGAAGAAGTGATCTCAGGTGAAGCAAGTGGTTTCACACAGAGGAATCAGGAAGCAAAGAAGGAGGTAAGGGGAAATATCTCAGCAGTTTTTTTAGCCAGAAGAGCATTCCTAATCTTGGAAAGCCCCCTCAGATCCAAAAGGAAAAAACTCTAAAAATGCCCTTTAAAGCAAATTTCACCTTGTTGATAAGCTAAATCAACTTTGTAGAGGTCTATTAGGGCTTTCTAAACTCAGCTATTCTCTTTTGTCATTATTAGGCTGAGTTCATCAAAGCATAAAGTCTAAATTAGGGGAATTAATAATACCACTACTTTAAAATAATCATGCAACACATTGGAGTATTCTGCCCAGTTCATGATGCCACATTTTTTCATGGCCATAACACACTAACATGTTTTTGAAAGATGGTAACAAAGGCCTACAACTACATTTATTCCCCTATTCATTAATTCATTTGTGTATTCAAAAAAATATTTATTAATAGCATATTATGTGCTAAGTGCACTGATCTAACTTGAAATTTAAAATATAAATATGAGTAAGACTTTATCCCTTCTCTCAAAAAGTTTCCATTCCAATCCTGCTGTACAAGAGGTAGTTAAATAAACAGGGGGTTTTTAGTTTAGAAAAGAGAAGACTGAACTCGAACAACTGTGCCTGAAAAGATAGTAAATTTAGGAAAATGCCACAATCTGTAGGAAATGATCAGTACTAGTGAGATAGGGTGAGATAAGTGGTTTCATCCTGTTTATATGCCCTGAAGCTTGAGTGTATAAACAATCAGCTCAAATGTTCTTTCTTGTTCATTGCATTCCGCCAATCTTGAAGGCAAAGGGATGAGGTAGCCTGCCTTTCCTTTCATAAATGCTTCAGTTACAGACTGATAGTCTTGTTAAAACAATCCTGCAGGACAAAGGTACTATGGGAAAGCTCAGGACAGGAAGGGTTCCAGCCTTTACAATCTGAGAAGAGTCCAGCCCAAGAACAATTTGAATTCTGCCTTCAAATATTTGAACAGCTGTCATGTGGAATAAGGAATAGACTGAATTTAAATAAAGTTAAGAGAAACTAAATTGAGACTAATAATGAGTGGAGACTATAAAGAATAAACTTTCAGATCGATATTATAAACAAAAACTCTGGGGCAATACTTTTCAAATTTTAATGTGCAGATGAATCACCAGGTGATACTGTTAAATGCAGATTCTGACTCAGGCCTGGTGTAGGGCCCAAGATTCTTCATTTCTAATGACATCCCAGGTTGTGCTGGTGCTGCTGGTCCTAGGACCACATCTCATGTATCACTGCTCTAGAATTCTCTGACAGTGGAGCTCATTAGGACAGACTGGGTTGCCAGTCACTGGAACAATTTATTAAGTAGAAGCTGAATAACTATTTGTCAGGAATACAACAGAAAGTATTTCTGCACCACATGTGAGAGTGGGCTACATGTTCCCTTTCAAATCTAAATGGTTTGATTCAGGGCTTTTTATAAAAGAATTGATTTTACATGTGGTTGTTTCTTTTAAATATTAAAATGCTGCACATAGACAATGAAGAAAGTAAAATGAGTCTTTTCTTCCCACTCCAATAGATGTGGAAACAGAAGATCTTAGACATTAAATGACTTGCCCAAAATTCACTGTCCTACAATGAATTTATTGAGCACTTACTCATAGCCAAGGTCTGGCATAGGGCTGAACAACCAGCAATGAAAAAAACAGATATGATTCCTGCTCTCCAAATGTTACAGTCAAGCTGAATAGTACACAACAAACCCATGTGATAAATCTCATTTTCTATTAGCCCATTGAGTTATCAGACAAAGACTCTATGATCAGGAGAAACTGATGACAATGACAGTGAAATTGAAAAGGTGGGGAAAACTATCCCTCATTTGAAGTGTCAAGTGCCAGAGAAGAGCACTGCTGAATTATCCAAGGAGTTTTGGCTCTATTAGGATGGACAGCATGACCCTGACACTTTGACAGGCCATCTTTTCACCCCACTCCAAGAAAGTATGATATTAGCAAGGATTAAATCACCCCAATGTCTACAAACAAAACAGAAGCTCTCAAAACACCACCTACTCACTACCCGACCAGCTGACCTACCCTTTCCACACACACCCCCACTTGGTAAGATGGGACAGAGACTTCCCATTAGATCCTTTAGAATCCTTCATACAGCAAAAATAGGCAGACAGACCTCAGGGGAAGACACTGCAGGTTGATACCACTTGTGTGTTCAGTTTTGGGGTAAAGTTAACCCAGAAATTTCTTTCTTCAACAATCTGGTCTGTACAGCACCTAACTATTATTCTTTTTCAATCCCTTCAATAATTCCCTGGATGATCTCCATCATATTTTACCTGTTTTTCTAGACTCAGTACCACTAGGCCCATTTTTGATTAATATCCTCTTATTTTGTCTCATTCTTACCACAGGTTCCAATACTTTGGTCATTTCCCTATATCATCTTTATTTTCTATCCTTCAACCCACCATTCCTACCATATAATATTTAAGCTCATTCATTAAAGAAAATATTAAGATAAGCTGAAATATCTTTATATGTTCTCAGGTCCCCTAGTTGTGTGTCAAAGATTGGGTTTCCTGGGAAACAGACCCAGAGATGGGAATTGATATGCAGGTGATTTACTGGGGAGTGATCCACAGAACACTGTCTGCAAAGGAATAAGGAAAACAGGATTGGACAATTGGGAAAGAAGAAGCACAACTCAGCTGCCACAGATGCCTGAGACAACTTCACAAGGAACTCTGAAGGTGGGGTGACCCATATGAGATGTCCCTCACAGAGGAGAGGGGAAAGGGCTTTATACTGTCTACATTGATCAGCCATGGAATGCGGGTTGCTCCTGAGATGGAGGTGTAATCTTGGATGGGTTGGCTTTCTCTCTCCAATGGCTAGTCTTAGGGTTGGACTCAGCTGTGTGATGTCAGCACCCCTGGCAGCTGGAGGGGTGAGAGTCTCGTTGCTCAGGGTATAATCTGCACAACATAACACAGCATCTGCTACAATCCACATCTTGTGCTGCTTGAATCCATTTGCTTCATGTAATAAATTTACCTCACCTGGGAAGAGCTCTTCCAGAATTCTGGTTAGTCTTTTCTCTTGGAAAAACTTTCAAGATGAAGGGTTGTGAGACAGACTCTAGCTTCCACTACTGCAGGTGGTCTCTGGACCACAGTTGATTCTTATCATTACCCTCCTCTACTTCTCATTCTAAATTCCCTCTACTCAGCTAGCATCTCTGTTAGTCTAGGTAGCTTAACTCGTGGGTGACCCAGACTTGCATTCTTAATATGTCTGAGCCACTGATTACCATGACCTCCTTCTCAGGCCATGGCTATTTCATTTGTACATTTACTATCAACTTAGGCAGGAGAGTATCAAGAGGAAACCTACTGGTTTATCTGGATGCTAAATTTATTTTTCCCTGATGTCACCATTAACAGTCCTACCACTTCAAGGAGTTAATCATCCCTACCAGGATGGTGTCTCTTTTTTGCTGCTTGTCTCCTGGTATGAGAAACCTAAAGCGGCCAGAGTTAACTGAAGCATAACATTTAAAGGGACTTGCTGAGAAATTGTTCCCTGTGTGACCTCCAGGAACTCTAGCCCTGTAAAAGCATAAATTTACCAAATGGATTACTGGGAGTGATGGTAAACGGGAAATTCCTACTTCTACCCCTTGCTTCTCATGTATTCTACTGACTGAGAGTACAGCACTATATAATAATAATTAGTACAGGGTGTGTATCAGTGAACTTTGGAGGATATACAGGATATCCTGGAGGATAACACTCCATCTTTGCAAGGTATCATCTCTAAGCTGTCACCACAGCTGCCCCTTCAAAGGTCATTGCAACACTCCATCAGGCCAGCAGCTTCTGAATGGTACAGAATATGAAAGAGCCAATGGTCCCATGGTCGTGTGCCCACTGCCACCTCTTCTTTGCTGTAAAGTGCGTCCATTAATCCAATGCAGTATTTTATTAGCTGCTATGTCAGTGTATTAAAAACTCTCTAAGCCCTCATAGAGTGGTGCTGGCTGACACACTATAGGTAGGAAAGACAGAACAATACCTGGACTATGTGTCAATTACAGTAAATATGTAATTGCTCTCCTTCCAGGATGAAAGAAGTACAATATAATCAACTTGCCTTCAAGTCTCTGATTGGTCTCCCAGAGGCATGGCTGCACAACACACTCTTTATGAGAAGCAGCAGTTAGGGAAGCCCTAAATCAAGTATGGAGACAAAAGCAAGAATACTAGAGGAATTCGAAGTTTCTGGTACATGTTGCCATGGCAAATATTAAAAACAGCCCTAATCTTAGCCAGGTTAATATAAATCCTCACACTGAAGACCTATTTATTTCAGTTCCTATTGCCCAATATAACATGTCCAGCTTTTGACAAAAAATTACAAGACATGACAAATAGCAAGAAAAACACAGTCTAAAGAGAGAAAACAATTATCAGGAATAGACTCAAATATGACACAAATGTTAAAGTTATCAGACCATTAATTTAAAACAACTATGAACAATATATTAAGAGCTATAATGGGAAAAAGAGAAGCAGACAACATGCAAAGGTCGGTAATATAAGTAGAGAGACGGAAACTCTAAGAAAGAATTTTTTAAAGTCTAGAAATCAAAAACACTGTAATAGAAATGAAGAATGCCTTCAAAGGGCATATAAACAGACTTAACACAGCCAGGAAAAGAATGAGCTTGAATACAGGTCAATAGAAACTCCCTAAACTGAAATTCAAAGAGGAAAAAGAATGAAAAACCAGAACAGAACATTTGAGATGTATGGGACATTTCAAAAGGGTAATATTTGTGAAATTGTAATGGCAGAGAGAGAAGAAAGAGATAATGGAACAGAACAAATTACTAAAGGATAAAAATTTTCCAAAAGTAATGAAAGTCATCAGACCAAAACATAGGAAACTCAAAGTGCATCAAGAAGAAAACATTTTTTAAAAAAATAAGCATATCATATTCAAACTACAGAGAAGCAAAGACAAAGACAAAATCTTTAAAAAGCCAAAAGAGAAAAAACAATATACCTATATAGAGAAACAAGGTTAAGAATTACAAAGGACTTCTCATCAGAAATCATGCAACCAAGAAAAAAGTGGAATGAAATATTTCAGTGTTGAAAGAAAAAAACCAAAAACCTAGAATTCTATATCCAGTGGAATTATACTTCAAAATTGAAGGAGAAATAAAGACTTCAAATGGACAAAACTGAATGAATTCATCTCCAGCAGGACTAGAGATGCAAGAAATATTATAACAAGTTCTTCAGGGGAAAAGGGAAATGATACACGTACACTCATTCAATGGAATACTACTCAACAGTAAAAACAAATGAGTTATCAAGTCATGAAAAAAACATAGATTAATATCAAATGTATATTTCTCAGTAAAAAAAGTCAGTCTGAAAATTTTATATACTATATACCAATTATATGACATCTGGAAAAGGCAAAAGTATAAAATGGTAAAAAAATCAGTGGTTCCTAGGGTTCAGAGGCAGGGGACAAGAAATGGATAGGTGAAACACAAGGACCTTTTTAGGACATTAAAATTATCCTTTATGATAGTACTCATGGATATCATTTGGATTATGCATTTGTCAAAATCCATGGAAATTTAAGCATGATGAGTGAACTTTCATGTGTGCAAATTTTAGAAAATTATTTAGGGAATCTCAGAAAGGAATTCAGAATGTGAAAAAACAATCTAACTATATTACAAATATATGAAACAACCTCACTGAAGGGAGTTAGGGAGAAAGGTGCAGCCTTAAGTATCTTTGGAAGTGAGAGGAGGCTTAATACTAAAGGCAAAAGAAATTGAACATAAACATTGCACTCTAGCTAATAAAGTTGCATTCCATGGGGGAACGGGTTAACAATTCTGAAACTACTATACATGAACAATTAAGTAAATGTATAGCAGATGGCAAGAGCCAGGTTTCTCACCATCAGAGTGGGAGGAGAAGACTAGAATGATCCATGTGGTAAAGGATTAGAGCTGGAGACATCAGTATGAACTCATGTTTAGCTTAATACAGATATAGGTTGATACAAACATAAATATTTATAGATATAAGGATACACAAGTATTAGTATACACACATATATTTCCTTGCTCTGTCAGCTGAAAGGGCCTAGAAGCCATGACAACCCAGTAGCAATGAACTCACCTAGCACCTAGATCTAGGTTTCTAACACCATTATCCAATAAAAGGAACCAAGAATCCTTAGAGAAATGAATGATTCTGTAGCTGGAGCAGGAAATGTACAAGATGTACTAGAACATCTTATAATACCAGAAAGTAAGAAAGTCCTAAAACAAATAAAAATACCTAAAACCCCACAATGATAGGAACATGTCAAAGAGAACCAGGATCCCAGGAGTCAATGGAAAAATCTCCCAATGGCTAAAAATGGAACAACTTAACCAACAAAATAAGTAAAGTAGCATTGGATTATAACCCAGAGCATAAAATAAATACCCATGAGTCCAAATGATATAAATAAATGAATGAATAAATAAATTAATGAGGGAGAAGAGACAAATCTACCATGCAGAAGGACTCTAAATAATTTATGTAGAGGTGGGACATAATTCCCCACTTCTTAAGTGTAGGCTACACATAGTGACTTCCTTCCAAAGAGTACAATATGAAAAGGGGGGAAAAAGAGTACATTTACTGTGGAGAAACCCGATAAACACTACCTCAGCCAAGTAATCAAGGTCAACATCCATACTGATAAGTCACGTTGATGAAAATCACATTTTACCTTTGTGGTCTTCCCCCAAAAAACACATATCTCCAGTGTAATCATGAGGAAAAACATTACACAATCTCAGTTGAGGGACATTCTACAAAATACTTGACCAGTACTTCTCAAAACTGTCAAGGTGATCAAAAATAAAGTTTTAGAAACTATCATAGCTGTGAAGAGTCTAAGTACACGTGACAATTAAATGTAATGTGGTATCCTGGATGGCATACTGGAACAGAAAGGGGACATAAGGAAAATATTAAGGAAATCTGAATAAAGTATGGACTTAAGTTATAATCATGTATCAATAGCAGCACATCAATTGTGACAAAGGAACCATATTAATGTAAGATCTTAATAATAAGGGAAACTGGGTGCAAGGTACACGGAAACTCTCTGTACTATCTTTGCAATTTTTCTTTAGATCTAAAACTGTTCTAAAACAAAAGTTTTTTAAAACTAAATTCCTTCCAGGAAGATAATTATCTTTTTAGTAAAAACAAACAAAAAGTATTTGCCATTATAATTATGGAATGATAGTCCCAGGGCATGATAGATAGAAATTTGGGCAAGATAAACAGAGGACAAAATTTGGAGGGAGTGATATTCCAAGAACTAACTTGCAGAAGGAGATTAGGGGCCCAGAGGTGAGCAAAAAAGGAAGTGGAAAGAAATCAGTGATATTTCAAGAGACCCTGGAAATTGAAGAGTGAAGTCAGTCCCCAAAATATTTCCAGTGGTAAAAATGGTTAAGGAATTTTAAGAACAGTGTGCCTAAAATCTGATTTTAAAATGTTTTGCACCATTATTATGTAAGGTAACCTCCACCTCTGTGCTACCTCTTTCTCCATTTAAATACCTCTTCTAGACAGCTGCCTGGTATTTTTGAGAAATCAAGGAAAATGGGATGCTTTGGGACACATTTTGGGTAGAGGAAAGAGAACAAAGCCACAAGAGACAAAATGCAGACAAGAAAAAGAATTCCAGGGACTTCCCTGGTGGCACAGTGGTTTAGAATCCACCTGACAATGCAGGGGACACGGGTTCGAGCCCTGGTCTGGGAAGATCCCACATGCCGTGGAGAAACTAAGCCCAGGAGCCACAACTACTGAGTTCGTGTGCCACAACTAGTGAAGCCTGTGCACCTAGAGCCCGAGCTCTGCAGCAAGAGAAGGCAAAGCAATGAGAAGCCCGCACACTGCAACAAAGAGTAGCCCCCTGGGCTTCCCTGGTGGCGCAGTGGTTGGGAGTCCACCTGCTGGTGTCGGGGGCGCGGGTTCGTGCCCCGGTCCGGGGGGATCCCACATGCCGCAGGGCGGCTGGGCCCGTAAGCCATGGCCGCTGGGCCTGCGCGTCCGGAGCCTGCGCTCCGCGGCGGGAGAGGCCGTAGCGGTGAGAGGCCCGCGTACCGCAAAACAAAACAAGAGCAGCCCCCGCTCACCGCAACTAGAGAAAGCCCTCACGCAGCAATGAAGATCCAACAACGAAGACCCAATGCAAGCAAAAATAAATAAAAATAAATAAATAAAATAAGAATTCCAGAAGCAGGAATACGGAACTAGAGGTGACTATATGAGACATAAGCCTTCTGAGTACCTTCAAAAATATGGACAGGGAGCAGGGAGATAATGGGTTTCCCCTAAGTCTGGAGAACAGGGGTGACGTGTACAGTATAATTCTGTGAGGCTGTTATGTAAAGAAACACATTACTAGTAGAGTGTAAATTTAGAGGCTTTTTTAAAAAACAGGAATCATGAAAGTATTTGTCACTTGGCAACTTCACGAGTGTAAAATATTAAACTCCAGTTCACATCAACCACTTCAAACAAAAGGAAGTTTCAATTTATTTGTAACCATCTTAGTTACAATAATAATATGTCAGCACAGAAACTTCCTTTCAATTATGTGTTCCTGGCTTTCTGCCTTCTTAAAATAAATAAAACAGCTTTCCCATCTCCCAGAACAAACACAACAGCGCCATGTAACAGTTAAGCCAAAAAGCAAAACCTCATAAGCAGAGGCAATACCGCTTAGGCCAACTTCTAACTCTGTTGACGTTCATCTCCCTTTCTTACATAAGTGGAAATGTTTTCAAGATGCACTCTATTTCACTGATGGCAGAATCTGGGTCTGTTAGCAAAGCAACGTTCCTGTGGAGAGCACATTAGATGAGAACACAGGGGAAGCTTGGGTCAATTCAACTTTATGAAGCAGTTATTCATTGATTATAACAGGCAGTTTGATAAGGGATACAAAAGTCAGTAACACAGCCTTGTCCTCAAGAAATGTCCAGTCTAATAAGTGAGGTAAAGCAAGCAAATAAATAGCTGTTTAAAAATACAAAGAAAGTTTGCAAGATGAAAAGAGTTCTGGACCTTGGTTGCACAACAATATTAGTGTACTTAACACTGCTGAACTGTACACTTAAAAATGATAAAGATGGTAAACTTTATGTTACATGCATTTTCCCACAATTAATTTTTTTGATTTTAAAAAAGGGAAAAGAGTGTGATAAAAAGATAATTGATTGACCATCTCCCCACCTTGGGGGAATACAGAGGGGAAAGTTGGATTGGTTTGGCTCCAAGGAAGATTGTAATTTGAAGAGATTGGAATACAAGCAGGATCTTACCCAAGAATATCCACTTTAAGAAAAAAATGACACACAAACTAGTTCAAAATCCAGTATGGGGAATCAACTATCAAATGCTTAGAGAACAAGTAGAAATACCTCAAAACCAGGTTTGGTGTGGAGGTGCAGAGAAAAGAGGGCAGAGATGGGCAAAGAACTGGCAAAGTCCAAGAAGAACTGGCAGAGAACAAGAGTGTTCCAGAAATAAGAGAAAAACTGCTGGGGCAGTTGCTGACAACTGCTTAGGGCTAGTTTAGCTTCCTTTCTAGGTTGTTACATAAGCAATTCAGAATGTGTCGGGACAGAGTTTAGGTAGCTAGATAATAAAAACCAATGCTGGAAAACAAATCCCAAGGATCTGCCAAAGAGGAAGGAGGAGGGAGATCAGGAAAATCTTCCTGAAGAAAGTGATCATTAAAGTGAACTTTAAAAGTGGTTGGATTTTGTCATATGGGATGTGGGAGGGGAAATCCATATGAAAAGAACAACATAACCGGGCTTCCCTGGTGGCGTAGTGGTTGAGAGTCTGCCTGCTGATGCAGGGGACACAGGTTCGTGCCCCGGTCCGGGAAGATCCCACATGCCGCAGAGCAGCTGGGCCCGTGAGCCATGGCTGCTGAGCCTGCGCGTCCAGAGCCTGTGCTCCGCAACGGGAAAGGCCACAACAGTGAGAGGCCTGTGTACCGAAAAAAAAAAAAAAAAAAAAAAAAAACGAACAACATAACCGCTGAAACCAGGAAAGACCACGGATTATGGTGGCATACCTAGCAGATGAATTTACCCAAAATGTAGGAAAATTAAGAGAATAGTGTGAGATAACCCTGGAAAGAAGACTAGGGGCACACACTCTTGGTCCTGCAAGCCAGAATGAAGCATTACACAAAATTAAACTGGCAGTAGTGTTTTTAATGTAATGTAGGGAGAGAGACTACATAAAAGACCTATCTGAAGGATTTTGCAGTGACTCAGTTAAGAAGATTGTACCTGATATGAGGTTTCATCTTGATTATTGCTGTTATTTCCAGCTGCTAATCCCTAGTACATAGTATGTAAATAATAAATACTTGTTGAATGAATAAATTAATGCAGCGTACACATTTAATGAATGAAGTAAGAGGGCTTGGGCTAAGATAATGACAATAGCAATGGAAAGTGGGGAACAAATAGAAAAAAATATTGACAAAATCAATGTAATTTAATATTAGATTAGAAGTAGAGAAAGAATATATGGTTTTGAAATTAGGAGCCTGGGGACTTCCCGGGTGGTGCAGTGGTTAAGAATCTGCCTGCCAGTGCAGGGGACATGGGTTCGAACCCTGGTCCAGGAAGATCCCACATGCCGCAGAGCAACTAAACCCGTGTGCCACAACTACTGAGCCTGTGCTCTACAGCCCGCGAGCCACAACTACTGAGTCCACATGCCACAACTACTGAAGCCCGTGCACCTAAGGTCCGTGCTCCACAACAAGAGAAGCCACCACAATGAGAAGACAGAGCAACAAAGAGTAACCCCTGCTCACCACAACTAAAGAAAGCTCACACGCAGCAACAAAGACCCAAGGCAGCCTAAAATAAATAAATAAATAAATAAATATAAATAAAAAATTAGGAGCTTGAATGCTTTGAGAAGGAAGGGAGAAGATGCTGTCTTCCATCCCCACCTGTGGGTAGAAAAAATTTTTTACCTCTATTCTTTCGCATTAGAGGTAGAAACTCTGGTTGAGCTTGGTAAATACCTACAGCACAGAAAGAAGCATAAAAGTAGATTATAATTGACATGAAATTGAATTTACAAATTGTCTAGCTACACTTTTTAGAGTGCCCATAAACAGTGTTCCTAGCTGACTTAAGAACCTAACCTTTTAACCTAAAAGGATTCTAAGCAACCTGGATGCTTCAATGAATAGATAGCTTAGGTCCCACTCCATTTTTCTCAGCAGAAAATACAAAAAGAAAAAAAGCTAATTAAATAGAAATGCTGCCCTATAGCTCATCTCACAATTTTAGAAGCAATCCATTTTACTTTAACTACTCCTAACAGATACCTTCTAAAAGGCAAGAATACCGGTAAAAACGAAACTCAACGTTCCCAGCTCACAATGTTTCCATCTCTGCACTGATGGATGACAAAATAAGCAAGATGATCTACATACTCAGTACCGTCATATCTGGCTATTTGCTAAAAAGGATGTTTGCTCTTTATACCAGAGATTCCCCTCGGCAGTCAGTCAGAGGAGAATGGGGCTCTCTCCTAGCAGAGAAAATGTTAGAGAATGAATCACATTGATAAATCTGACGACACTTCTCTTTGAAGTCTTAAACTAAAGGACAGGTAAAGGTTATCTTAAGAGTCTGTTATTTAGCAAAAGTGAGTTACTTAGTGAGATATTCACCAAGAAATCACATTTCTTGCTTCAGAGTAACATGAGAAATTTGAGGTTTTTCTGAAGTTTTACAATCTAAGCACAAACAGATACAGATCTGTTAGCTGGATATAGGACCTCTTCTGAAGTTCTTTGATCTCCTTGATACATTCTGTGTATATAGGAAATTAATTCCCTGTACCATTTACCATAAAGAGATTTTAAGTGCATAACAAATATTAACCATTTCACATCTGAACTAGCAGCAGCAAATTTTGATGACCAGGCTGACCTCCCTGCCAGCAGCAAGGACTTATTTGGAGTAAGGGAACAGAAGCACATGATACACCCATATATGTGATTGTATATTGCTCAACCAACAGTTTTTATCTTGGAGTGGTAACTTTGTAGTCATCTGGTCTATCCAATCCCCTGCGTTCCAAATAGTGTTCCATCCTATTATTAGAAGTCGAGGGACATCCAGATTCCTCAGCCTCCCCTACAAGTTTGGTCCAATATTCCAAGAACTTGATCAATTATTTACACTTCTGAAATCAACTACATCATCACAGTCCTTTCTGATTCTTAGTTTAAGTCTGAGGAAACTCACTCGGTCAGGAGGTTGGAAGATACTTCCACAAGTCATCCAAGAGGGTGCAAACCTAAATACAAGCACTTCAGCCTTGAAATGCACAGCAATTAGCTGGTAAGAACTTTTTCTTAGATCCAAGGATTAAAAATACACAGGATAGGCCATTTTCTGCAAAATGTTTAAGAAGGGATGAAAGATTAGTAGAAAATGATGTGGGGTCTTAAGACAGTGTTCATGGTAAAGAACTGTTATTTCTTCTCTTTCCTCTAAATATCATTCTTGCCACAGTGCAGACTGAAAACTATTAAGATTGAAAAGAGAAACACTGAGAAAACCCATGGTGCATTAGGGAAAACAGACTCTACTAAAAAACAGAAATTTAAGAAGCACAAGGGAATTTGTTCTCACAGAATAAGAAGCCTGGGATAGTCCTCGTAAGAGAATTCATATTATCCCTAGGACGGGCCTCTAAATAAATTGTATTACCACTGACAAGTTTTTAAGATTTTCTAAACTAACATCAGAACTATCAGAAAATGCACTATCCTCTTATAAAATGCTTCTCTTAGTCCTCTACCTCACATGGTGTTTTCTATATTTATCTTTGGGGGCACTGACAGCAGACTCTCACCATCTATTGAACACTTCCTGGTGCCAGGCAGTATGTTAAGTGTTTTATAAACATTAAGTCTTTTAACCCTCATAGCAATTCCTATAAGTTGGTAGTGTTAACCTCATTTTAGATATAAAGAAACTGAAATGCAAAGAAATTAAAAGAACTGCAGAAGGGTTGTCTGGCTAAGAGGTAGCAGACCTAGGATTCATCTCTTATCCCAGCATGGTACTGTTTTCATTGCTATGAAAATGAAGCATGGATCAAGTGCAAGCTTGACTACTGCACTGCCATTTGGGCTACAAAAAAAAAAGCCTTCTTCCTCATGTCCCTCTCACCCCTAAAACTGAACCTACAAGTGATGGGGGCCAGGAGGGTCCCATACAAATTGGAATTGCTGAAAAGCAGCTTGGAAATGGGTGTTTCAATGTTGATTAATTCGACTGAAGTAAAGAATGGTATGGAGGGCCAAGTTTAATCTTCAGTTTTATTCAAGATGCATAATCAAAGAGGAAAAGTCCCAAGTACATCTGCTGGTCCATAAATGTAACCAATTTAATTTATTTAAATGTGATTGAAGCTTCCTCACTGTTGGATTCTGGTAGAAACCTTACTCAGTTTTTCCCTAACTATGTGTATGTATTTAGGTAGAAATTTATATGAAATATGTGTATATATATATATGTATGTATAAAATCTCACATAACACTCCAGTTATCCACTATTGATTTACTACACTTTCAACAGTCCAAAATCTAAAAGGAAAACAGGAAGTAGGCCAAATATTCTCTTAGCACCCAAAATAAATAGAGTAAACTTCATGTACTTTGAGCACTGTGTCATCCCTGCACGTGCCCACACTAAGAGCTCTTATCCTACTCGTTACTGCTCACAACCTCGGTATTTGGTAACCTGTTTGTTTTTCCACTGCCAATAAGAAGTTAATAGAAAGGGAAGATTATTAGAGGCAACAGTCCTTGTCAGTGGCAAAAAGTGACAATTGACAGGCAAATAGCTAAACTATAAAGAGTACATTCGCATATAGTAAATAGTAGCTTAATATACTGTTGCTGAAAGAATGGGTGAATGAGCAAACTTTCCCAAAAAATCAAATACACAATCATTTTAGCAGCGATTCATGTGATAAAACCTGGGCCTTTTAGTTATCTGTGTGCAGAATATGAATCAAGAATTAGTGTTGTACAAACTTATGTTTACCAGGGGGGAAAGGAAGGGGAGAGATAAATTGGGAGATTGGGATTTACATGTACACACAACTATATGTAAAACAGATAACTAATAAGGACCTACTGTATAGCACAGGGAACTCTACTCAATACTCTGCAGTGGGCTATAGGGGAAAAGAATCTAAAAAAGAGTGGACATATGTATATGTATAACTGAATCACTTTGCTGTACACCTGAAACTAACACAACATTGTAAATCAACTATACTCCAGTAAAAAAATTTTTAAAAAGAATTCATGTTATATTAGGTTGAATAAACTGTTCCATGCTAGTTTGGAAGGAATAGAACTAACCTAAGCACCCTTTAATAAATGCATGTTTGTGTGTGTGTGTGTGTGTGTATCCCTCTGTCAGAGTGGGACAGTGATTACTGTAAGAGTTCAGAGATCTCACAAAGTGGAGAGAGCTGACCCTCATGGAAACTGGAGCCAGGCACTGGCGAGCCACGTGGTCTGTAGGCAGCTATGTGGTCTTTTCTCAATAGGGCTATGTCTCTCCTGTGTTTCTCCCTGTCGAACTGCACTGTTGCTCTTGGTTCTGCGCCATGAGGCTGTAACTAGTCATGTCTCTACTTCAGCCTCAATGCTAGACCTTTCAGGTCCTCTCCTTAGAGATAGGTCTTTATTCCAAATTCCCAGGAAAGGAATCTAATTGGCCCCCAAAAAATTAGATATTTACCATTATCTCAATCAGTTGTGGCCAAGCATGGCAGGGTTAAAAGTTATCCAATAACTGCCTAGAACAGCCCTTAAGCATTTATTCATTCAACCACTCATTCACCTGTTCCCTCACCACACAGAGTTCACATTTAAGAGCTCTATGTCATATTAATGACATATATTAATGGTCATATTTCATGTTTCACATTCAAAGAAATAGATTTCAAGAAAGTAGACCATGTTCATAAATGAATCACTAAGTCCATGAGAAATTTAGAGGCCATATCTCATGAAGAATTGTTCAAGACTCTGAGGCTGTTAGTGTAGAAAAGAGAAAACTCATTCAGTCGTTCATCAAGAAATTTCATGAGTACCTACCTACTTTATTTCCCACACTGTTCTAGTTGCTGTGGTTATAATGGAGCACAAAATGAGACCCAACTTTCTCACATAGGAAACCTGCCTCACGATCAAAACCTGATTGCTGTCTTCAAATTTTAAAGGTTTGTCATGTATAAAATACATATTTATTCTATGCTGCTTTAGAAGGCAAAACTCATCAGAGAGTGAGAGTTATAAAAGTGAAGATAGAAGAATGAACTATCTAACCATCAGTGGAGTCCAGAAATGAAATGAAAAATCCCATGAGATTGCACCTCCCTCCCCAGCTATCACAAGTGGTGATAACTATCAGAAATATTGTCAAAGTGATTCTGGCAGAGGAGAAAAGTTGAACTAAGATACTTGCTAAAGTCCCTTATAACTCTAAAATTCCAAAATGGAGCATCAGGGAACGGAGTTCAGAATCATAATACCCACATCTGAACCTCCAGTTTACCTCAGAGAGAGGGCTTCCCAACAGGCTTAATTATGTTATTCCCTATCCTCATTCTTCTCAGATGTACTCTCTGTACAGACGGCATTGCAGATATGCTCAAAGAGACCCGCAGTGGCTCCAAAACAACATTTTTATGAGTAATGCTGTAGGCTGACTGTACAAATTGGTAATAGAAGCACTATAGGATCTATTGTCAGTAATCTGTTTTTAGAACAATACTGAAAAATGACACAACTTCTAACCAGAAAGGGAAATAGGCTGTGTGTGTGTGCACACGCGTGCATGTGATGGTAATAAAGGATTTACGTAAGCAACCTTGGAGATCATCTGTAACCCCTAAGATGCAATGCTCTCTATGGCAACAGTGGAAGGCACAAAAAGCCAAGATTTTTACATGCAAATTTCGGAGCCACCAGATGTGGGTTTGAGTCCTGGCTCCCTCTTCTCTACTCTATGCCTGTTTCCTCATCTGTAGAATGGATATAATTACATCACAGATGACTAAAAGAGAATAATACATCTATGGCACTTAGCCCAGTGCAGTGCCTGGTCCATAGCAAGCACTCAACATACTCTAGTTACAAAATTTACATAATAGTGAACATGCAGTGAGTGTTCTTTTTATGTGCAGGGCAATGTGCTGACTGCTTTGCCTACATTTTCTTATTGCTCTATTCTATTTTATAGATAAGAAAATTGAGACTTAGAGGTGTTCAGTAAATTGTTCAAAGTCAGATGGGGAGTGACAGAACTGGAATTTCAACCCAAGAAGTTTTAAACCAGGAGTCTAAAGTCGACTAGTTTCTAACTACTGAATACAGTTCCACATCAAGCGTATTCTCTCTGCCTGGCATCTTTAACACCAGGCTTCTGCTTGAAATAGTATCTTATTGTGGTTTTAATTTGCATTCCCAAGATTACTAATGCGTTTGAGTACATTTTCATGGTTTTGTCTTTCTCTCATTGATCTGTAGAAATACAGAATACTAATTATGTAATTGATTGCCTGATACACACACACAAATACATGTGATATATATGTATGAACTATATATATGCATGTGTATGAACTATATACATACATATATAGCGCAGTTACACATTACCGTAACATAACATATATATGTATGAACTATATATATGTGTGTGTATGAACTATATACATACCTATATAGCACAGTTACACATCACTATAATATAACATATATATGTATGAACTATATATATGTGTGTGTATGAACTATATACATACATATCTAGCGCAGTTACACATTACCATATCATAACATATATATGTATGAACTATATATATGTGTATGAACTATATATATATGTATGAACTATATACATACATATCTAGCTCAGTTACACATTACTATAACATAACATATATATGTATGAACTACATATATGTGTGCATGAGCTATACATACATATCTAGCGCAGTTACACATTACTATAACATAACATATATATGTATGAACTATATATATATATGTGTGTGTATGAACTATATACATACATACCATGCAGTTACACATTACTATAACATATAACACACAACATTTGCCACAACAGTGTGTGAGTGTGATTTTTTGCAGCCCAGGTCATTTTATGACACAAATAATCTTGTATCAATTCTTACATATTATGAAAGGAATTAAATGTTGTAAGCATTTTGTTGTTTAAAATAAAGTTCCCAGGGATATGTTTGTGTGTAAAATTGCTATTGCAAATAGAATCGTACCTTTTAATTTCAACTCCCTTTCTAAGTTTTTGTTGCTATTGTACAGAAATACAACAGATTTCTGTGTATTAATTTTTATCCAACAACTTATCTAAACTTGTAGCCAATTTTAGTAATGAATTTGTATTCTGTACCAATTATAAATTCCTCATAATTAAAATTTCCCTCTTTCCTGCTAATGCTTACATTCCCCTTTTTCTTGTTAGTTTATTTCCTTCTGTTTGTTTGGGTATTTTTGTAGCAGTAAATACCTGAAAGATGTGTCTAAAGTTATTATACTTTATTATACTTACATTTGTCAGGTTGCACATTACATCCCTAGTACTTGTTTATCTTATAAATGGAAGTTTGTACCTTATTATTTTGAGCTTTATTTTCATCTCTGTGCCTTAATTTTCTCATTTGTAAAATTATGGTGTTGAGATACATAATCTTCAAAATCCTGCCTACTCTGACATACTGAGATTCTGTGGAAGCTATAGCAACGCTTAGTTTCATGCATCCTCTGGGAACGGAGATCCTTTATAAGAAGTCTGTATTCAACAAACTTGTCTTTAAATCCCACGAAGCAGAACTGGGCCTGGGACAAGTACTTTAATACAAAGTTCTATTTGTCTTCAAGTGGCCCTGATCAAACATATGATGCTTTTGCAGTATGTCTTTCTTTTTCAACTTCTTCCTTATCTCCTCTCTGAGGTTCTTTCCCTCTGTCTTAGCCAGCTTGGGGCACTATAACAAGATAACATAAACTGGGTGGCTTTTAAACAACAGAAATTTATTTCTCACAGTTCTGGAGGCTGGAAGTATGAGATCAGGTGCCAGCACAGTCAGGTTCTGGTTAAGTGCCCTCTTCTGGATGACAGACTGTCAACTTCTCCTTGTATCCTTACATGGAGGAGAGCAGAGAGGGGAATCAAGCTCTCTCCTGACTCTTATGACACTGAACCCATTCATGAGGTTTCCACCCTCGTGATCTCAGCAAATCCTAATTACCTACCTAGGTCCCGCCCCCATAATACCATCACACTGGAGGCATAGGGTTTCAACTTATGAATTTCAAGGGTACATAAACATTTATCTCATAGCACCTTCCATTTCAAATTCCTGGGTCCTTTTCCTTATCATCTCACTACTCTTTCTTCTCCAAATTGAGCTAGTTCCTGTACCAATTAATTCATTGACTAATTATATTTTAGTATATAGTATGAATGTTTTAGTCGTACTATGAAATCAAATTTTTCTTATTCACTATACTATCTAGAGCTTTGTCTTCCTGGCAAAGGAATCTCAGGCATCAGTAAATATGTGTGAAAGAAATTTGGGAATGGAAAGAGGTCAAAATAATCTTATAAATTACACATATATAATTTCTCCTACCAAGATGAGGCTTTATCCTCCGTATTACCTAAGCCAGGACCTAACCCTATGGTGTCAGAGTATTTTTTACTAGGTTTGTGCAGAACCTATCATGAGAACACTGGTCTGAACTACCAGAGCTCACTCCTTTTTTTTTTTCCATTGCTTTAGCACAGGTTACACAGCCATCTTCACTTCCCAGAATCAAAAGTCAATTCTACTCCCTCACCTTGCCTTTAAAATTGTTTTACTGAAAGCATTTGCGGATTTTTTTTTTTTTTTTTTGCGGTACGCGGGCCTCTCCCGTTGTGGCCTCTCCCGTTGCGGAGCACAGGCTCCAGATGCGCAGGCTCAGTGGCCATGGCTCACGGGCCCAGCCGCTCCGTGGCATGTGGGATCTTCCCAGACTGGGGCACAAACCCGTGTCCCCTGCATCAGCAGGCGGACTCTCAACCACTGCGCCACCAGGGAAGCCCACATTTGGGGATTTTTGAGCACAAGCTACCCATTCTCCTTGCATAACCCTGCAATAAACCTTTTCTGCTCCAAAACAAAAACAAAAACAAACCCTTCAACTCTACTACAACCTACTATCTACTGCAAGAATTCCAGATACTTGAAATAATTTCAGAGCCAGGAGTCAAAGGAAGGTCTAGTTGATCCAAAGTTAGCTTACTTGATAATTGTTTAATTGCATACTTGGGAAAAGCATTTCCCAAAGTGATTCAGCAAACATCTAGTCCATGAAATATAAATGGGCTTTGTGCAGTACAGGTGAAAGATACTATGGTCACATAAATTTGGGAAGTACTACGCAAAGCAAAAGCAAACAAGTTTATTTAGACCAGGAATCCTCAGAAACTTAATATGCCATTGTATACTGGGAATATTTAAGAAATTCCCAAGCTCTTTTAAACACGCTCCCATTTTTTTTCAAAGGACATCTGTGAAAGTTTGGATTAATAGTTAGCAAACAGTCACTCCCTCTGCATCTACTGTAGCTAAAGTATACTTTCCAAACCCATTGATGTTGGGCTTGGAAATGTGACTTGCTTTGGTCAATACAATGTTAGGGATATGATTAGAACAGAGACCTTAGATGGTTCTTGCATAGATCAGCTTCTCTCTTGCACTTCTCCCTTTGCCCTGAGAACCTGTCCTGGTTAGCCACTTGTCCAGAATGATGACAGATACACAGAGAAGATCAGAACCCAACCAGTCAGTAGCTTGGAATGAAGCCTTGGTGACCAGAACTCTGAAGTAGAGCCTCCCGATGGAGCCCAGTCTAGATCAGCCTAACTGTTGTTGAACTGCCGACCGTAAGCATGAAAATAAATGTGCATGGAGGATAAGCCACTGTGATATTGAGGCTGGCAGTCAGCAAAACTGACTGAACACATCTCACTAAAGTAGTGTGCCATGCAAAGCAGTTTGAGAAAATGAACTCTAACACCCTTCAAAATTCCTCTTTCTACCATCCTACCATCATTCTCCAGTGTTTAAGAAAATTTGCACAGCCTTTCAGATGTAATATAATTTTACAGCTTTCATTGTGTTTCACATATATAAATACGTGTATGGGGAACTATAAAGTTCCCCACAACAAAGCTCACAAGTTAGGATGAGCAGCCCCATTTCCCAACCAAATGGGGGGACTTGCAGGATGAATAATGGGCAGAGATGCCTGTGGAACTCAGATCTCCTGAGTCCTAGCCCTGCTGCTTTTCCACTAAACTCTGCTACCCCTCTTAATTTTTATAAAAAAGCCCTTCATGATTTTCTGTGTAATTAGTTCCAAATTTCTATTTTCAGATATAGGTCCTGATTTGGAAATTCTGTAATTAAAGAATGCCTTCAAAACAGCCTCCAGTTGAATAATATGAGTGTGGGTTGCATGTTTTGAACATTACTAATACCAAGAAGCCTTCCATTTATTTAGTTGCACAAAAATAGTCATCCAATGTACTCTACTGAAATGGCCCAAGTGACTTTAAAAGCTATTCTAAAGGGACAGAGAGTGGTGGGAAATGACTAAATAGCACAGAAAGCAGTGC
Organism: Mesoplodon densirostris; assembly: GCF_025265405.1. Lineage (NCBI taxonomy): Eukaryota > Metazoa > Chordata > Mammalia > Artiodactyla > Ziphiidae > Mesoplodon > Mesoplodon densirostris. The sequence goes on along the minus strand of NC_082662.1, from coordinate 57,964,184 downwards.
TCTACTCATCAAAGTTCAAAAATTAGTCAATCTGGGTGGTAGAAAGAAGTGAACTAAAGGAACCAGGGCATAGTCCTGAGCAAGTCCCAAAATTTATAATGTGGACAAGTTATGTTCTCAAATGCTGAAACCAATAACTGGCTGGGCATGTTTTTAAAAATATTCCTATTGAATTCGTTTGAGGGCGGGTGATCTTCAGCATGGCATTGCCCCGTGCGTGGCCCCTGCTGTCAGCCAAATGGCCCCGGGCACCGCCCACTGCTTTAGTACCACAGGGCTCCTGACTCCTGATGCCCTCCACAGAGATCCTAGGAAGCATTCAAGCAAGGCCTCAGAGTCCTACCGAGCAAAACTATTTCTCTAACGTGGACACTGCCTTACACTTCTTGTAGGAGTGGAAATAGTGCAGCGTTTCTGAAGAACAATTTGGCAATTTCATTCATCCATTTATCCATCATTCGACAAAGATGTATTAAGCCCTCTTTCCGTGCCAAGCACTCTTCTAGAGGCTGTAAATACTGCAATGAACAAAGCAGACAAAAACTCTCCGCCCTTTTGGAGCTGACATTCTAGTGGCAAGGGTGGAAAGGGCAGGAGGAAATAAGATACTCTGGGGGAGAAAAATAAATGAATTAAAATGTCATTAATAAGTAACAGGTAAGAAAGTCTATGAAAAAAATTTAAGCATAATGGGGAAGGGAATGGAAGTAGGTTATAGTTTTAAATAAGGTGCTCAGGGAAGACCTCAAGGATAAGGTAACACTTACCCTAAAATTATGTTTAAAAGTTTATAGCTACAAAAAACAAAAACCTAATGGAAACATACCAAGTGCTCTTTGTGATTATCTTAAAAAGATGGGATTTGGGGTAATTTTTTGTGTGCTGTATTCTATGTCTGTGTGCTTGTGTGTTTTTAATTAACGGGAATTTTTGAGAATGTCAGGAATCTCTATTTTTTAAAAGGTCCCCCAAGGCAATTCTGATGGCACAGTCAGATATAAAACTGTTTCCTTCCCACCCTATATTTTATATTCTAGGTAATTCTAAATAAAGATCTCAGTAATTCTGAGCATACTGAATTCAATATTTTATTTTTTTCCCACATCTTTATTGGAGTATAAGTGCTTTACAATGTTGTGTTAGTTTCTGCTGTACAACAAAGTGAATCAGCTATATGTATACATATATCCCCATATCCCCTCCCTCTTGAGCCTCCCTCCCACCCTCCCTATCCCATCCCTCTAGGTTGTCACAAAGCATCGAGTTAGATAATTTAAATCTTCCTAATGTTCACATCAATTAGTTTTCTAAAGAGTCATACATAAATACCTCATAGTGCACTGTGACAAATAAATGATGTAATTCAAGTGAAGAGGTTGGCATCCTGCTCGATAAATGTTTAGCTACCATCACTGTTGTTATTAGTGTATGAGGCTTAATGGAGAATAAGCTATTTGACCCAGACCTTGAAAAAAGAATGGGATAAGGATGGGTAAAAGATGTGGTTAAAGGTCAGATATTGGATTTTCTAGGCAGGAGAAATGCAAGGCCAAAGACATGGGCAATGAGCTGATCATGAGCAAAGGCACTCTTCCTTTCATTCCATATACACTGCTGGGCTATTAGACCAGAAGCTTCCACAAGTGCTGGGACTGTGTCCACCTTGTTCACTGCTTTATCCCAGAACTTAGCACAGCACACAAAATAGATACAGATATTTGCTGAGTGCTCAAAGTATTTTGACCACAACAAAAAGGTGTCCATTTTAGATGTGTCCTAAAGTCATTCTATGACATCAGTCATCATTTAAGTAAGGTGCTAACCAGAGCCATGCTAAGAAAAGGGGTTAACCAAGATACACTCAAGCTATAAAAATAAAATGTAGGGCTTCCCTGGTGGCGCAGTGGTTGAGAGTCTGCCTGCCGATGCAGGGGACGTGGGTTCAAGCCCCGGTCTGGGAAGATCCCACATGCCGTGGAGCAGCTGGGCCCGTGAGCCATGGCTGCTGAGCCTGCGCGTCCGGAGCCTGTGCTCCACAGCAGGAGAGGCCACAACAGTGAGAGGCCTGAGTACCGCAAAATAATAATAATAATAATAATAAAATAAAATGTAATTATTTGTTGGATTTGTATGCAATAACAATTCATTTATGTGACATGGTTAGGAAATTAGTAAATCCTTTAAAATGGAAATATCTCTTTAATGCTAAAAATGTTTAAATTTTATTTTAACAAAGTTGGATGGAAATATTTAAAATTTTTATTACAAATACTGTGGCATACAGAACAAAATTGAGCCTTTCCTTTAATGAATCTGAGTCGATCGCAGATCACAAATTGTGAACAGCCAAAAAATACCTTTGGCTACCTTAAACAAGCAAAGTATTTTATTGGGGTGTTTTAGAGTAGTACCCCAAATTAAAGGAAAACTGGACGACCAACCTTGAAGAGATCAGGGACCATGCGGTAAGCTGTGGTCTAAGTAGAAGGGAAGAATGAAGCATTTCTTCAGGGTACCACCACCAGGATAAAGCAGCTCCACTAGCTTTGAGTCACTCTGCTCAACACCCATATTCCTGCAAGAAAACAGCTCAACTGACCTGGCTTGGGTGATATGCTCGACCTTATCCAGGAGAGGAGAGGATACTTTAAGTGATGGTTCCACTGGAACTGAATACAACTTGGGAAGGGTAGTTTTCCAAAGGAAACTCACAGTGCTGCTTCCAAAAGAGAGCAGAATGAAAGCTGGACACCTGAAAACACAGAGGTCCAACACAAGAATTAGTGATCATTTTGAGCATTAATTATAGTACCAGTTTATAATCCAGTGATGTTCTTGGGACCTAGTCATCTGTTCAAGGTTACTTTTCCCCTTCACTTAATGGTCTCAGACTTCTGTACTTCTGGGAGTTCTAATTTTTATAATTCTTTTATCTCTCTTTTTCTTTTAAAATGATTATTTCTTTCTCACTATTTTCAATTTGCCTCCTTTGGGTACTTTAATTTACCTACTTCACTACTTTTAATTTACTTGCCTCCTCTACTTGGCTATGGACTAGGAAATGAAAGAAACAAGCTTATTAGATGTATGTGTATAATGAGGCTATAAGTGTGTATAGGTCTATGAGTAAAATTCAGGTGATAAACACAGACTTGGTGTCATCTACATTGCTGCTCAGATACTTATCTTGCTAATGTTTACTTGTGTAGCTGATTTGATAGCAACTAGATGAGGAATTTCTCTGTAAATGGTATGCTCCCAATTTTTTAAAGGACACGATGTTCTTTTATCATTTTTTATTTCTTCTTCATCATAGCACTGAAACGAAGGAAAGGGCAAATATTTTCTCAGTTTGACAAGTATACAAATGGAGCTACAGAGAGTTTGAAGTACATGTATGGGGAGGGGCTAGTGCTAGGCCCCAGGTGTCCCAGTCTCCATTCTAGTTAATAGATTCAGCTATGTCAATATCAGGAGATCTACAGCATCATAGGTCAGAGGCAGCTTAAAATTCAGGGATCACTAAGGGATAGAACAAGTAAGTATATGGTACAGACAGAAAAGCACAGAGAAAATTTCATATGTAGCTGTAGAACAAGCACAAAATCCCGAGACCAGTGTATTGATAAGTAAATGGGAACAAATATAGAACAGCTTAAGTTAACTAAATGGAAACAAACATAGATTTCATTGTGCAATCCCTCTTAGCAACAACTTGGAGGAAATACTGAAAATATGTTTGCCAATTTTCAGGTGACACAAAACTAGGAAGTATTACTAACATGTCAAATGACAGGAATAAGATTCTAGGTGGAACTATTGGCTAGATGAAAGTTAACATGAATTTATAAAATTATATATGTGTATCTATAATATAAATTTACAATCGTGGTACAGGGGAAGCCTGGCTTGACAACAGTCATAGGGATTTTGCTTTACTGCAAATAAAGAAATAATAATACTAATATTTACTGAACATAGTAATAGGCATCATGCTAAGTTCTTTACATGTATTATATCAATTCTCACAACAATTCTAAAAAAAGTGGACACTATCATCAGCAGCATCATTATCATAATCTCCATGTTATAGGTGAGAAAACTAATAATTTGGGAAATAAAATTTCCAGAGTCCAACAGCTTATCAGTGTCGAAACCAGGAGTTAAACATACCTAAATCCATGCCTTAACTAATATGCTACTGTTATTGTTGAAAAATAAATTCCACTAATAAAAGACTCAAAGAAGTCTCTTTGCAATGCTCACATTTCTATTGGAGTACTGTGTGCATTCTTCTGGGGATCAATAACTTTTTTGATCTATTTATACCTTTTGTAAACATGCAGTCACAGTTTATCCTGAGAGCATCGGAAAGCATGCATATAAGATATGAATGAGGAAACTAAGAAAAAGAGTTTGAGAAGCCTTAAAACACACAAATATGAAAGAGACTTATGCATGGTGTTGAGGAAGGAGCCTAGGTGTTGGAGTTAGCCAGACTGGATCCACCCCTCTTAGCTGTGTGACCTTGCACCAGTTTCCCCACCTGTAAAATGTGCATGATGATCCCTTCCTGACACTATTGTTGGGAGACCTGGAAACAATGCATGTGAAGCTCCTTGGTTCAGTTCTTCTACATAGAAGTACTCAAGAGATAGCATTATTACTGCTCTTTGTGGAAGTTAAAGGAAAATGGACTTTATCTTGATATTAGGAAGAACCTTTAAAGATGGCAGCTGTCAGAAAGGGAATTAGCTGCCTCATGAAACAGTGAACTGCCATTCTGGGCTGGAATAGCGGGGAGGTGGGGAATGACACTTAGTCAATTTATACATGCACTTTAGGGGAATACGGCACTGAATTAGATAAGGATTTGGATTAGGTGTTCTCTGAGGTCCCTTTTAAAGCTGAGATTCTGAATAAGAACAGGTGTGCTTTCTTCCATCTCCAAAAACGTGCTGACTAACCAGCAGTGCGACCCATGATTTGAGATGCAGCAGTGGGGTGAGGTGAGTACATGCAGACACTGTCACCATCTTACCCACTCCCCACGGGCTCGAGGACACACCCTTTCCATAAGTCTGGCAAAGTAAAGGACTATTCATAATCCCAGGTTAGCAAGAAGTCTTTGTATTGTTAAGCAGGTGACTTTGGCATCAATCATGGGTGTATATATACACATATATAATTTATAGCCACAGCTAAATAACCCAGATGGATAAAGTTAGTTGAATAGGGCAAAAATGGAAAAAGAAAGGACAGAGAGCATGACTGCTTGTTAATTTCTTTGGCCACTGCACCCTTCACCCTTCTCCCAGATGACAGCCCTGTTTGTGAATTATAGCATCTGGTCTGAGTTGCTTCATTTTACTACCTCACACTAGCATGCCATTGGTGAATTGATTTTTTTCTTTTTGTTTTTAATGACTGTTTGGGAGTAAGTCATATTTACATGATGTTTTGAAGACCTGAGTTGCCCTTTGGTTTATCTTTTGAGCCAGATTTCGTAGTGGTGTCTCTATTTACAAAGGCAGAAAAAAAGTTTTACTAGGTTACTAAAGTCTGGGAATTCATCTGGGATGATGGAAAAGAGTAATTACAAACTGACCTCAAGTGCTGGGGAAGTGTTCTGAGCATTTTGTTTACCAGCCAGAGAGATGAAATCTACCTCTTTGAAGTTTTCTGCCTGACACATTTCTGGCCAGTCTAAAGTAAAGTTATGAGATTTTCTCATGTCACGGGATGCTGAATTTCTATTTTGGACTTTGGATTTTTCACAATATGAAATTTATTAAAGTCAAAATATACTCTGTCCCATGCTGCTTGTCCTGCCTGGAAATCTCTTCCCCTCAGTCTTTTTCACCAGACCATTTTTTACTCATCCTTCAGGTCTCTGCTTAAAGATACTACTTCCTCATAGAGCCTTCCCTCTCTACCCTGAATTAGGTCTCTGTGTTCCATGCTTTCTTAGCACTCTTCCATTTTTCTTCTCTATCTCTTCAACATTTGTAGTTATGTATTAAAGAATAAGATACCAGTGTTTGGCACTTATGGTAAGTGCTCAATAAATACATGTTGAATGAATGAGTGCATTCTAACTTTTCATGACATTAATTCAAAGAAAAGTAACTCAATGTTAAGTTTCTAATAGGGTAAGTCTCCTCTAAAAGTTAAAAGTTCAACTCAGCCCCTCACTCCTGCTTTTTGTTTGCTCAACTTTGGTCCACATGTCTTACTTTAAAAGTATGACAATATAGAAATTTATTTGTAAGTAGTTCCTTCTTGAAAACATGATTCTCTGTTTGTCCATCAAAGATTCGGACAAAGGTCTTTCAGAAAAACAATTCAACCAGATCATTTTTTGACTGGCCACGTGGGCAGAAGCATTCATGCACAAAGGTCACAAGCAAGGCAAACATTACAAAGGTACAAGATCTGCCACAGTTTCATTACTGCTTTCCCTAATACTTCCTGGGACTATATTGTTGTCAAGATAATGTTTTGGGGGAAAGTGAAAATTTAACTCAAAATGTGGGCGTATTTAACCAATAGCAGTGGTTTCCAGTTTGCCTCAAAGATTTGCTTTTTGGTTTTTCTGTATCCTGACCTCATAACCCCACTCTTACTATAGATTCTTTTTTCTTTTTCATTAATTTTTTTTAATTTATTTATTTTTGGCTGCCTTGGGTCTTCATTGCTGTGCACAGGATTTCTATAGTTGCGGCGAGCAGGGGCTACTCTTGGTTGAGGTGCGCAGGCTTCTCATTGCAGTGGCTTCTCTTGTTGTGGAGCATGGGCTCTAGGTGCGTGGGCTTCAGTAGTTGTGGTTCGAGGCTCAGTAGTTGTGGCGCACAGGCTTAGTTACTCCACGGCATGTGGGATCTTCCTGGACCAGGGCTTGAAGCCGTGCCCCCTGCATTAGCAGGTGTATTCTTAACCACTGCGCCACCAGGGAAGTCCTTACTACAGATTCTTGAGGTCAGGGACAAAGTCCACAGTATTCTTCATCTTACTCTTAGTGCCTGGCACAGAGAAGTTGCTCAATAAGCAATCATTGAAAAATGAGTGGATCCTACCATAATTATGGTTCTCCTTGCACAGAAGCAAATTAAAGTGTAATCAAAACAATAAATGATCCAGAAATTCCACTCCTGGGTATGTATCTGAAGAAAAACAAAAACACTCATTCGAAAAGATACATGTACCCCAATGTTCATAGCAGCATTATTTACAATAGCCAGAATATGGAAGCAACCTGAGTGTCCGTAAACAGATGAATGGACAAAGAAGATGTGGTACATATATTTACAGTGGAATGCTACTCAGACATAAAAAGGAATGAAATTTTGCCATTTGCAACAACATGAATGGGCTTGCATGGTATGCTAAGCAAAAAAGTCAGAGAGAGAAAGAAAAATACTGTATATTATCACTTATATGTGGAATCTAGTTAATATTACAAAAAAAGAAACAGACTCTCAGATATAGAAAACAAACTAGTGGTTACCAGTGAGGAGAGGGAAGCGGGGAGGGGCAAGATAAGGGTAGGGGATTAAGAAGTACAAACTACTATGTATATAACATCTTATGGAAAACACCGAACGAACTTTTTGGCCAACCCAATAAAAGAACTACAAGGATATTTTGTGCAGCACTGGGAATATAGCCAATAGTTTATAATAACTATAAATTGAGTATAATCTTTAAAAATTGTGAATCATTATGTTGAACAACTGAAACTTATGTAACATTGTAAATTAACTATACCTCAAAAAAATAATGCTACAAAAACAATAAATAAATAGAAACCTTTATATCAGCAGGGGAAGTTTGATTATAAAATAGGTAGCTCTTTGATCCAACGTTACTTGATTACCATTCATCACAAGTATTGTCTTTCTTTACCACCACTTACAAAGAACACCTTTGGAGTTCCTCTATGTGAATTGCCTTCAGGAGCTGTTTTTAAACCTCATGAAAAAAGGCTGTCTTGATTATTACTTGTACCCTGTTTACTGCTCCCAGATGATTATCAGATGTCTCAATTATCCACTTTAGTCATCATAGTTGACTTCAAATAGTCCTTGATAAGTGTTCCTTATTTCTAGGTTTCCTATTCTATTCCATTGATCCTTGTCTACCTCTCTGTCAGTACCACACTATCTTGATTAATAAAGCTGTATACTAAGCATTAACATCAGGAAAGGTGATTCTTCCCACACAGTTTTTTTTAATGTAATACATTTTATGTTTGAAAATCTTTTATTGACACTCTATTGTATTTTTCATCAACAAAAAATTATCTATAAATTGAAAATAAATTTCTCTTTACTTTCTGTAATAAAAGACTTCGTGTTAAAACAAAACAAAAAAAACACAATTATTTAAGTATTACAAAATATTTTGGACATTTTTGAAATGGGTAGGACCCTCCCTCATGCTATCACTTGGATATAGAAAACACTCATTTCAGTGTCAAGAATGTTCATCATTTAAGGTTTCACATGAAGTTTAATTCCTATTACGTATACATAAAAGAGTTTTCATTATAAATCTTAATGGCAAAGTCAAAAGCAACTTTGGGTTATCAGTGGTAAATCATCATGACTAAAATCAGAAAAAAAAATTTTTTTCACACACACACACTGTATTTTATTTTTACAAGAGATAAATAAACTGACACCAAGCATTGTAAATGGATGACCACAACAAAAGCAACAATGATTGCAATTACCAAACACGAAACACACTCACACTATGTCATAATATTGACATTCAGTCCAGGAATCCTCCACTGTCACAGCTCCTTCACTTTGCAGTGAAAATTGATTTGTATATTTTTTTGCCTCTGAGTCTTTGTGGGATTTTTTTTTCAAACAGAAAGTCACAAAAATTATAATCATCCTCATCAGTTCACTCAGTCCCATGTAATTAATTTTTTTCATCTTGATCTTTTGTTAGCACTTTTATGAATTCATCAGTTTTCCATCAGAGTTCTGAAAATGCTTATTCATTCAGTTCAGCAGTATAGTCAGTTACCAGAAACCTGTACTTGTCAGAGTCTTTTCCATGAATTCCTTGAAGATGAAACCCTTTTTTAGGAACATTTTTGCAAAAGCATCAGAGTACACCCAGAACTCTCTGTAAATGACAAAAGACTTAAAAATGACCACTGTTAAAGATTTGATGAAAGTTCATAATAATGCAATTGACAAGGAAATTTAGTTATTTCTGAGATATACATTTTAAAGTAATAACTAGAATTATGACTTATAACATTATACCAGAACATATAAGATTTTTAGAAATTTCATGTAATGTCTGTAACATTCATATTAACATATTTCCATACAAATAACCCAAAGAAAGTTTAGTATTAGTTGTTTTTTTGTTTGTTTGTTTGTCTTATGCTGCAGGTTCTTATTAGTCATCAATTTTATACACATCAGTGTATACATGTCAATCCCAATCGCTCAATTCAGCACACCACCACCACCACCCCATTGCGGTTTTCCCCCCATATGTTTGTTCTCTACATCTGTGTCTCAACTTCTGCCCTGCAGACCGGTTCATCTGTACTATAAAATCAGAAATTTTTCTCTGTTTGCCTGTTTGGTAAGGAAGCAAGGGATTAGGCAGAGCCCATAATTTACACTATTTCTTCAGAACTTTATGAAGGTTGCTAATAGTTGCTGTTATTAATTCATGTTCTTTCATAAGAGGGAAATGAACTTAGAGCTGCTCTGATTTGTTTCACTGGACAGAACTAGAACCAATGAGTGGAAGTAACAAAACACCTACTTTAATTCATTGTTAGAAAGGACCAGCCCACCATTAGCAAAATTCTACTTAAAATATGTAGCTGCCAGTTTCTTGGCCTCTGGTTTTGTGCTTTCATCACAATGGAAGGAGCTTATCATAAATCCTAGAAATGATATTTGATCTCCTCGATGATGGTGGTGAGGTAAGGATAGTTATTTCAGCCTCTTGTGGGCGAGTAAAAGGCCAGCATTAGAACAATAAGAGTTTGAAATATAATCCTATTGTTTAGGGAGGAATGTGCTTATCTAATGTCCCTGTAGAATTTAAAGAGTTTCAGATAAAAATTATGGACTAGAATTTAGGGGAAGAGATGCCTGAGGGAGGGTGAGAAGGGACAGCCAGGCGGAGAGGGAAACGTTTCCCCCGCAGATAAACTTTTTTCATTTTGTTGGCTGTATACTGTACTTAAGAAGGCTCCCTGGCTGAGTCTGCCCTAATCTCACATCAAATATCACTGCTGTGTGCTGTGTGCACAGGTCAGGCATGGGTTTCTGCCTTTTTGACAGCTCTGGGTCAGTGCAATAATCCTTGAAGGGGTTCAAAAGGCACCAAGAGAGGAATGAGAATGAGAATGAATTTATGGTTGGCTTATCGTTATAAAGCTGGAGTGCCCGCGGAAGCTGATCTGACTGGGCCCACGTAGGCCAGCCTAACCCAGTTAGAAAGGTTATGTATGTGTCAAGTAACTACAGAAGGACACACACACACACACACACACTCACACACACACACTTTGGCTAATTGTTATTAATGGGCACTCTCACCTGAACCCAATTACTCTAACTGGACTCAGTATATTAATTTACTCTTTCTCTTTCTGTCTAGAAATTCCAGGTGTTAATGTCAAATTTCCCAGTACAGTGCCTGATTTCTGCCCTCTGCTTTATCGAGACGACCTAGAGATAGTCATTGGTTGCCAACAGCTTAAAGTCCAAATGCCCAGACCCAGCATAATCTAGCTCCAACCTAACTTTCTAGCCCAGTATCTTCTTTTGATGAATCTTCTCCAATCATCCAATCCCCTAAACACACACTATGATGCTGTAACTCTTGACGTTGGCTCATGCTACTTGCCTTCAATGCCTTCCAGCTGTTCTCTATATTGTCCAAAACTTTCAAGAAGATTAGGCATTGATTCCCACAGATTGATCTTGTCACAGCCCAGGACACAGACTAACTCCACGCTTTGTACACAGACAAAGCTCTGGCTCCCCCAGATTGGCCCACCTGGCTCAGTTTTATAGAGAGTAGTTGCAAACTGGCAGTGTGACGACCATGTTTACAGAAGTATTTCCTTTGGCACAATTGGAGTATGCATGACATTTAACAAAAACTTTCTGAATTAGTTGCCAATGTTTAAAAAGTAGACCATTCCACATTATTTTTTTAAGCTGGATTTCCAGCTTCTTTCGAAGTATCAGGAAATATGCATCTGAGTTTACCTTCCTGAATAGCAAAAATCAGCCAGCACTGACTGAGTAGGAGCTGTCCTTTCATTTGAGGCTCTTCTCTTTTATTTGCTACAGTTCCCAGTGCTCCCACATTTCTTATAACCAACTTGCTTTACTCATTTATTCCACCTAACTGGATGCTGTGGGTATTTGAGTTTGTACATCACCACCCCTTGCACCAAGGAATTGTCAAATTTTATCCTCCAGAACACATGGTTCTATAGAGCTGTAGCCTTTCCCAGGAAGAGCCACGAGACAGCAAAGCAAAACAAGCTGGACACCCTAATTTGGTTCAGTCCTTCTCCCAACAAATGTCATCTCCCTCCCACACCAGAGAGGAATATATGTCCTAGTCTGCTGTGAATTGTGTTCCAACTCTCTTTTTTCCAAGGTTGTGAGACAAAACTATCCCTCCTGCTCTGCCATCCATTATTATAGTAAGCTTTCTATTTTAGAACAGTTTTAGATTCAAAGAAAATTTGCTACCATAATACAGGTTGTTTCCTTATACTACCCCAGACCAAGTTTTCTCTGTTACTAACATCTTACATTAGTATGGTTTGTTTGTGACAACTGTAAACAAAAATTAATACATAATTATTAGCTCAAGTCCATACTTGGTTCAGATTTCCCTAGTTTTTAATTAACCTAATGCCCTTTTTCTGTTCTCAAGATTCTATCCACATGACATTTAGTCATCATGTCTTCTTAATCTCCTCTTGGCTCTGAGAATTTCTCAGACTTTCCTTGTTTTCTATGACTTTGACAGATTTGAGAAGTACTGGTCAGGTACATTATAGAATGTCCCTGACTTAGGAGGTGACGGAGATTTTTCATCATGATTAGACTGAGGTTGTGGGTTTCAGTAAGGAAGACCACCGATATAAAATGCCATTATCATCACGTCATATCCAGAATATAAACTATTGATGAATATAAACCTTGATCACCAGGCTGAGGTTGTATTTGTCAGATTTCTGCACTGTGAAATTTCTCTTTTTTCCCCTTTCCATACTGTACTTTTTGGAAGAAAGTCTCTATGTACAGCCCATGCATCAGGAGTGGGGAGTTACACTCCACTTCCTTGAAGACAGAGGACCTACATAAATAATCTGGAATTCTGTATGGGAGATTTGTCTATTCTCCTTTTCTTTATTTGTTTGTTTGTTTGTCTATTCAATCATTTATATCAGTATGGACTCAAGGATATTTATTTTATCCTTTGGATTATAGTCCAATGCTACTTTATCACTCAAAATTCGTCATTGGGAACTCTTTCCCTTAGCTCCTGCTTCACTTTAACATGTCCCCATTACTGTGGGAGTTTTCTTTTTTTGAGCACTTCCTTACTTTCTGACACTTCAGGCACATCTTCAGGTATAGCAGGCTTATCTTTTATTTCCTTCCATGATGCTAAAATTGACCATTTGTCCTAGAAGACCTAATTCTTTTTATTGGAGAATGGCATTAGAAAACAAGATTTAGTTGCCTATCATCCATTTTATATATTTTTATTTATTGACAATTCATTGTACTGGTAAAGATGCAGAACTGGGACTCATAACATACATTGCTGATGAGGATGCAAAATGGTACATCCACTTTGGAAAACAAAATGGCAGTTTATTACAAAATTAAACACACACTATTCAATGCAGAAAATGCCCTCTTAAGTATTTAACCAAGTAAAAAGACTCAGTGGTGTCTCAGACAAGAATACAGCCAGCAGCTCAGCTAACATCTCTGGTCATTATGCAATCTCATTTGGCTAAATATTATCTCCCCAAATTACTTGAGGTAACATAAATTTTTTCTTAGTTGGAAAACAACTTTATCCTCAGATTTTTAAATTAAGCATTGAAATGTTGAAGAGAATCAGCTCCATAACATTAACGTTTTTATATTAAGTCTTCATGTTGGGTATTTTATGTACTTATAGTGTTGAGTTTCACTTGTTAGAGTTAGGAGGTTAATATAAAGGGCCTCCCTGGTGGCGCAGTGGTTGAGAGTCCGCCTGCCGATGCAGGGGACACGGGTTCGTGCCCCGATCCCGGAGGATCCCACATGCCGCGGAGCGGCTGGGCCCGCGAGCCATGGCCGCGGGGCCTGTGTGTCCGGAGCCTGTGCTCCGCAACGGAAGAGGCCACAGCAGTGAGAGGCCCGCGTACAGCAAAAAAAAAAAAAAAAAAAAAAAAAAAATATATATATATATATATATATATATATATATATATAAAACATGTCATTAAGCAGTTGATTTAGTCTTCTATTTTAAGTTGACATTTTCTTGTTTATTTGTAGAAACGGAACATGTTTTTTAAAAAATAAGTTCAACATCTTTACAGGTTAGAGTCCACTAACCTTAAAATTGCTAATATAGTGAAAAATTGGCAGTTAAAGAAAATTCTCTATTAGGTTAATATAATCACTAAAAGCACCACAGGAAAACAAGTATTGACTGTTCCTGGTAATGAGTTTACCCACAGATCTACTCATTATCTTCACATCATAAAAGACTTCAAGAAAGAAGATGAAATTCTTCTTTTTAATTCCGTTTTTAATGCCATTTGGGGTTAGGAGGACAACGGAAAGAATGATACTCAGCAGCAACTTGGCCCTACATGCAGCATATAAACCTCTCTAAGCAAGTGGCATTTCTTCTACAAAAAAGCAAATTTCAATTCTTAGTTAACCTTTATTAAATTATTTATTATTGGCTTTGCTCAAAAACGCAGTAAACATAGCCAGGGGCAGCATTTAGAATCTCTGTAGCTTGATAAAGGGCTTCTGACCTGTGCTGCCTATAAAGAGGGTTAATTTATACTTAAGTTTTTGTCCATAGTTAGAGTTACTGTATCTCAGATATACCGCAGACAGTCTCAGTTTACACCTGTTTCCAAGCATAATGAATGGTACCTATTTCCACTATCAAAAGTGTCCCAGTTAGGATGGCAATCTATAACCCACACTTCTAGCTTGCTGTCCATATAGGTTGGCATTTGTAGAGTGCAAAATCACTACCCTTGAAGTTAGAAAACTTGGGTCCAAGTAATAGCTAGGTTATTTCTTATCTAAGGCTGGAGAGCCCAGAGGTTTTCCAAGGATGTTGCTGCTTTTTCACCATGTTATATGTACTACATGAAAGCATGGAAATGCAACAGCTTTGTAAACCATAAAGGACTAAACAAATACAGTATTACAACAATGAAGCAAGTGGGTGGTAGCAAAAGTGAAAACTATAATGGAATACAAGAATTTAAAATGTTTAATAATTTCTTGACCCAATGCCACACCTCTCACTTAAAGTGGTTCATCCTTTCCTCCTCTCCCCTCCTTCCTTTGTTTTCTTTCTTCAATATTTTTGAGTCCCTACTATGTGCCAGATACTATTCTAGGTGCTATATGAAGAAAGGATACCAAAACAAAAGACTATGATGCAGCCCTTTCCCACATTAATTAACCCATTCAATCATTTATTCAATATTCATTGAAAACTTCCTATTCTATCCCTAATACTCAAACATAGTATATCTTTTTACTCATTTAGAGATTATATGTCCAGCAATGAAACTTTGAAGTTTTTCCCCAAGTATGAATTACACATTTTTTGTAAGATTTATTTTCCTAAATATAGTCTATATATATATACACACATATATATATAGATTCTATTGAAAATTTGAAAATTGAAAAATTTGGAAAATTGTATTTCTAATTAGTTGTTACTGGTATATAGGAAAGCAGTTGCTTTTCACATTGATATTTCATCCAGTAAGCTTGATAAATATGTTTTTTTCTAATAATTTATAGATTCGCTTGGATTTTCTAAGTAAATAATGACATAGACTGCAAATAATGACTTGTTTATTCCTTTTTGGTCTTTCTACCACTTATATCTCTACTCCGACAGTGAGCAAGTGGTAACATAAGCAGCCATGTTGCCAGAACCGAAATATTTGACAACAGCATGTGTTAGTTTTGCCTGGTTTTGTGCTATCTTTAATTTGATACGTACCCATTTGGATCTGTTTTTTTTCACTCCACATTATATTTGTGAGATTCATTCAGATATTTGTTGTGGTTATAGATCATTTATTCTTATTGCTGTGTAGCATTCTATCATATAAAAATTCTGCAATTTACTTATCAATTCTACTGTTGATGAATAGGGGGATTATTTCCAAGTTTGAGCTCTTATAAATAGTGCTGATAAGAATACCATTAAATTTGAAGCCATATTTTTCACATAATTTCTTTCAAGTCAGAGTCCTAAACCCTTGAAGGTAGCACACACCCATATAACCAAAGGATAACTACCTCTGTGTTCCCAAGTCCCCCATTATTTGGGGAATTATGTTTTCATCTTATAGTTACAGAACAAAACTAGCTTG
Source organism: Mesoplodon densirostris (assembly GCF_025265405.1). Lineage (NCBI taxonomy): Eukaryota > Metazoa > Chordata > Mammalia > Artiodactyla > Ziphiidae > Mesoplodon > Mesoplodon densirostris. The sequence continues at coordinate 57,948,520 of NC_082662.1, read as the reverse complement.
AGCCTCAACCACATCAACCAAAAATTAATCAGTCAATCTAAGATAGAAATGGAAAATTTTATTCGAGTCACATTTAAGGATTATAACCCGGGAAGAGCATCTCAGAAAGCGCTGAAAACTGTTCTGCCTGTTAGAAGTCAAGACACAGTTACATAAAGTTTTTGAGACAGAGTGCTGTACATTCGATGACATATTATTGACAGTTTACATAATCCAGATTAAGCTCCTTTTGACCCCTTATCAAGAAGGAATGTTATCTTTAAGGAGGTGTCTTATTGATGCTAGAACAATATTGCTCTTTATGGCTGAGCAGGTATTTCTGCCGATGGGGAGGTCTGGTCGATGCATAATGCAGGTACACAATGCACAATAGGCAGGAGAGCGGAGGCCAGAGAACATTTGTTATGTTTAAAAGTTTCTTGTCTTGCCGCAAAATATGAATTCTATTTCAAAACCACATATAGCAGAGTTTCTTCCACTGGCCTCATTGTCCATTTTACTCTGAATTCTTTATCTTCACCCCGTGACTCACAGCAGCTCTCTCTCTCTCTCTCTCTCTCTCTCAGCCCACATGAACCCCAGCGGGCAATCATTCTCCTCTTCTTCAATCCCCCACTCCCTAGATGTACCAGAACACCAGAGTCAACGTGCCAGCGTGTATCATGGGTTTGCATGAGAGTCTGGCCAAGGGAGGGAGAGGCAGTGGGGAAGCCAGAGGGTTTCACCTCTGCTGGGCAAACGACTGAAATGTTATTAGATATCTTTGTCCTCAAAATCCTTGAGCTGTCATCTTCAAAGGAATGTCTCACTGGCACTGTGTTAGCCTCAAGCCCCAGTCTTCCAGCCACGATTTCTCTCTTCTTCCCCGGCCTCCTTGTCCTCTGGTGTATTCCCCTCCCCTTAGCCACACCTCTCTCATCTTTATTCCGCGAAGCCCAATTTTCTCTCGCTTTATTATGCAAGACCCTTCCTCTGTTCTGGGTCGCAGCCCTTGACACTCAAATGGCTCCTCTAAGTTTAAATAAACAAAAAAACATTTTCTCCTCAGAAAAATTGTGATGCCAGTCAAAATAGAAACTTTCCATTTACACATTAAGTGAATTAAATAAATGCAATCCAAGGGCTAATACTAAGAATTCACTTTTCTTTTACTGACAGTTGGAATTTAACCAAGTGTGAGCCCTAACAGTAAATATGCCCAAATCACACGGAAGTTAACTTTTGTCAATAGAATCACCACCAGGGGGCGGTAACACCAAAGCATTTGTATATTTCAAGACTATCTCCTACCCTCACCCACCACAGTATCCCTGCCCCTTCTGCTAAACAAGTGTTAACATCCTCAGGCACAGACAACTGAAGTGGTCACTGCTGGGGATGTGGACCACCAAATGCAACATTATTAGGACGTGGTTTGGGTTATTTGGGTTTTATACAGTATTCTTTGCCAACTTTATTGAAAACATGTTTTCATGAGAACCTATCTCATTCCACCTACTGCTGGCTAAATTTATCTCCACGGAGTTTAACAACATGGAGTGATTAATTAGGGACCAAACCATTTCCTGAGTACTTTGGACATAACCGATTCTGTGACTGTGATTCACCCTCATTGCTTCAGCCCTCTGTCCCTGAATAAAATGCATTTATTTATGCTTTCCGTGGTTTGTTTACCTCTTTTTTCCTTCTTTCAGATTTAGAAAAGCAAAGTTGCTTATTCCTCTCTTTCTTTAAAAAACAGTTTTAATTAAAACACAGTTAAAGCAATCCCATTAAGAGCTAAGTCATACATGTTAACTTCTGCTCAAATTCCTCTAGTGGCTTCTCATCTCTAAGCAAAAGTCAAATGCTAACGATGACCCAAAAAAAACCATAGGGTCTGTCTAGCCCCTGTACACACTATCTTATCTCTTTCCACTCTCCCCCTGAGTGCTCCTTGCTAGCCAACAGGCATGCTCTATGTCAGGACTTTGCACCTGCTGGTTTCTCTTCTTGGATCATCTTTCCCCACTGCCACCCCCATAACTGCATAAGTCTTCCTTCACTTCCTCCAAATATCAACTTCTAAGTAAGCTTTTCCTGGCCACTGCATCTTAAGTGAAAACCATCATCACTCTCCCATACCTATGTGCACACTCACTCTCTCTATCCCCTTCCTTTCTTTTTTTGCCTTAGCATTTCCACTAACATCCCATGCCTTTTACTTATTTATGTAGTTTATTCCTTGTTTCTCTACAAAAAAGTAAGCTGCCTGGGTGTAGGCTTTTAAAATATATTTTATTCACTGCTCTATTTCCAACACCTAGAATAATATCTGGCACATAGTAGGAGCACAACAAAAATGTATTGAAAGGATGACTAAACAAAACAAACAGACAAAAAAAAAACAGAATTGCATGATAAAAATAGTTCCACCACGCTTGTTCCTTCTCATTATTCACATCTCTGCTCAATAATCTTCTCTATCCACGCTACTTCTGCCTTTCCTAAAAGTCATTCTCTATGTCTTTATCCTGATTTACTTCTTCATAGCATTCACCACTGCCAAATTTAATTACTCAAATATTTGTTTACTTTGAATAAATAAATTATTTGTCTTGCCCAGTTGAATGTAAACTCCATGAGGGCAAAAAAAAAAAAAGTGTCCTGTTCACTGCTGTATCTCCTCAGCTTAGAACTTTTTTTAATCAAAGATCTTTGACCATATATGTGTGGGTCTATTTCTGAAACCTTGATACTGTTTCATTAATCTATATGTGTGTCCTCTCTCTAATTTCACATTGTTGTAACTAATGTATAATTTTATAGTAAGTCTGGAAATCAGGTAGTACATTAATTTCTCCCCAAAATCTTGCTGGGATTGTACTGAATTTATATATCATTTTGGAGAAAATTGACATCTTAACAATTTGAATCCAATCCATTCAGGGATATATGTTTGAGGATCCTATAAGCAGAAATGACTCATGCCCTATTCCTTGAAAGAACTCTAGGAAAGTGGCAACACCCAAAAGGAAAGGAGTTGATGGTTTTAAGCTTCATCAGAGATAACCTTGTACCAATGGTGGCCCCAAAGGTGCAGAAACGACTGGCCCTAAAGAGATCAAGTAATCAGAAGCGATGAGTATCTCAGCAGTGATTCATGATGGATAAATGATCAGGGAGGTAGAAAACTTGCTCCTCGTCTTAAGGTCTGGGCTCTATATGCTGCCCTAGGTTTCAACTCCAAGAAAACTGGAGTTGAATTTCCCATCAGTCCAATTTGATGGGAAGCACAGAGTTAAAGTTAAGGCAATATAAGGAAAATGAGAAAATTAGATGTATTAATCTAGATTCTCCAAAGAAACAGAACCAATAGGATAAATATACATACACATATACATATATAAATATATATGATTTATTATAAGGAATTGGCTCACATGAATATAGAGGCTGGAAAGTCCCAAAATTTGTAGCTGGCAACCTAGAGATGCAGGAAGAGCCAAAAGTCTAAGAATCAGGAAAACTGATGGAGTTTCAATCCAAGTCCAAGTCTCAGTGCAGAAGACTAATGTCCCAGCTCAAAGACAGAGAGTGATTTTTCCTTTACTCGGCCCTTTTTGTTCTTTTCAGGCCTCTATTGAATTGAATGAGGCTCACCCACACTGGGCAGTGCAATCTGCCTTACTGGGTCTACTGGCTCTACTGTTAATCTCATCTAAAAACACCCTCATGAGCACACCAAGAATAATGTTTAACCAAATATCTGGGCATCTTGGGCCCAGTCAAGTTGACACATAATTAACCATCACGTGAGATCATTGTTGTACCCTAATTTCTGGATTGAAATTCATATTTGTGGCATTAGAATCACTTTTCTGACTTACTGTTTAAGACATAGATCCATTGGCTAACCTGAATAGAAAAGTGGAGAGAAGAAGGAAAGAAATTGCATAAGTTTTTTCACCATTTATCAAAAATGAAGGTAGAGCTTCAAGATGGTGGAAGAGTAAGACATGGAGATCACCTTCCTCCCCACAAATACATCAGAAATACATCTACATGTGGAACAACTCCTATAGAACACCTACTGAACGCTGGCAGAAGACCTCAGACTTCCCAAAAGGCAAGAAACTCCCCGGTGGGGGAAGCTTCAGAGCCACAGAGGAGAGCGCAGCAACAGGGGTGTGGAGGGCAAAGCGGAGAGATTCCCTCACAGAGGATTGGTGCCGACCGGCACTCACCAGCCCGAGAGGTTTGTCTGCTCACCGGCCAGGGCTGGTGGGGTCTGGGAGCTGAGGCTTGGGCTTCGGTTGGATCCCAGGGAGAGGACTGGGGTCGGCTGCGTGAACACAGCCTGAAGGGGTTAGTGCGCCACAGCTAGCCGGCAGGGAGTCCGGAAAAAGTCTGGAGCTGCCGAAGAGACAAGAGACCTTTTTTTGCCTCTTTGTTTCATGGTGCGCAAGGAGAGGGGATTAACAGCGCTGCTTAAAGGAGCTCCAGAGACGGGCGCGAGCCGCGGCTAATAGCACGGACCCCAGAGATGGGCATGGGACACTAAGGCTGCTGCTGCCACCACCAAGAAGCCTGTGTGCAAGCACAGGTCACTATCCCCACCTCCCCTCCCGGGAGCCTGTGCAGCCCGCCACTGCCAGGGTCCCGTGATCCAGGGACAACTTCCCCGGGAGAACACACGGCACGCCTCAGGCTGGTGCAATGTTCCACCGGCCTCTGCCGCCGCAGGCTCGCCCCGCACTACGTACCCCTCCTCCCCACGGCCTGAGTGAGCCGGAGCCCCTGAATCAGCTGCTCCTTTAACCCCGTCCTGTCTGAGCGAAGAACAGACACCCTCAGGTGACCTACATGCAGAGGCGGGGCCAAATCCAAAGCTGAACCCCGGGAGCTGTGCGAACAAAGAAGAGAAAGGGAAATCTCTCCCAGCAGCCTCAGGAGCAGCGGATTAAATCTCCACAGTCAACATGATGTACCTGTATCTCTGGAATACCTGAATAGACAAAGAATCATCCCAAATTGAGGAGGTGGACTTTGGGAGCAACGTATTTTTTTTCCTTTTTCTCTCTTTGTGAGTGTGTATGTGTACGATTCTGTGTATGATTTTGTCTGTATAGCTTTGCTTTTACCATTTGTCCTAGGGTTTTGTCTGTCCGTTTTTGTTTGTTTGTTTTCTAGTGTAGTTTTTAGCGCTTGTTACCATTGGTGGATTTGCTTCTTGGTTTGGTTGCTCTCTTCTTTCTTTCTTATTACTTTTAATTTTTTATTGATAATTATATTTTATTTTAATAACTTTATTTTATTTTACTTTTTCTTTCTTTCTTTCTTTCTTTCTCCCTTTTATTCTGAACCGTGTGGATGACAGGGTCTTCATGCTCCAGCCAGGCATCAGGCCTGTGCCTCTGAGGTGGGAGAGCTGACTTCAGGACACTGGTCCGCAGGAGACCTCCCAGCTCCATGTAATATCAAATGGGGAAAATCTCCCAGAGATCTCCAGCTCAACGCCAAGACCCAGCTTCACTCAAGGACCAGCAAGCTACAGTGCTGGATACCCTATACCACACAATTAGCAACACAGGAACACAACCCCATCCATTAGCAGAGAGGCTGCCTAAAATCATAATAAGGCCACAGACACCCCAAAACACACCACCAGACGTGGACCTGCCTACCAGAAAGACAAGATCCAGCCTCATCCACCAGAATACAGGCACCAGTCCCCTCCACCAGGAAGCCTACACAACCCACTGAACCAACATCAGCCACTGGGGGCAGACACCAAAAACAATGGGAACTCCGAACCTGTGGCCTGTGAAAAGGAGACCCCAAACACAGTAAGTTAAGCAAAATAAGAAGACAGAGAAACACACAGCAGATGAAGGAGCAAGGTAAAAACACACCAGACCTAACAAATGAAGAGGAAATAGTCAGTCTACCTGAAAAAGAATTCACAATAATGATAGTACAGGTGATCCAAAATCTTGGAAACAGAATGGAGAAAATACAAGAAACATTTAACAAGGACCTAGAAGAACTAAAGAGCAAACAAACAGTGATGAAAAACACAATAAATGAAATTAAAAATTCTCTAGAAGGAATCAATAGCAGAATAACTGAGGCAGAAGAACAGATAACTGACCTGGAAGATAAAATAGTGGAAATAACTACTGCAGAGCAGAATAAGGAAAAAAGAAAGAAAAGAATTGAGGACAGTCTCAGAGAATTCTGGGACAACATTAAACGCACCAATATTCGAATTATAGGGGTTCCAGAAGAAGAAGAGAGAAAGAAAGGGACTGAGAAAATATTTGAAGAGATTATAGTTGAAAACTTCCCTAATATGGGAAAGGAAATAGTCAATCAATTCCAGGAAGCACAGAGAGTCCCATACAGGATAAAACCAAGGAGAAATAGGGCAAGACACACTTTAATCAAACTATCAAAAATTAAATACAAAGAAAAACTATTAAAAGCAGCAAGGGAAAAACAACAAATAATATACAAGGGATCCCCATAAGGTGAAGAGCTGATCTTTCAGCAGAAACTCTGCAAGCCAGAAGGGAGTGGCAGGACATATTTTAAGTGACGAAAGGGAAAAACCTACAACCAAGATTACTCTACCCAGCAACAATTTCATTCAGATTTGACAGAGAAATTAAAACCTTTACAGGCAAGCAAAAGCTAAGAGAACTCAGCACAACCAAACCAGCTTTACAACAAATGCTAAAGGAACTTCTCTAGGCAGGAAACACAAGAGAAGGAAAAGACATACAGTAACAAACCCAAAACAATTAAGAAAATGGTAATAGGAACATACATATTGATAACTACCTTAAAAGTAAAGAGATTAAATGCTCCAAGCAAAACCATAGACTGGCTGAATAGATACAAAAACAATACCTGTATATGTGCCGTCTACAAGAGACCCACTTCAGACCTAGGGACACATACAGACTGAAAGTGAGGGGATAGAAAAAGATATTCCATGCAAATGGAAATCAAAAGAAAGCTGGAGTAGCAATCCTCATATCAGACAAAATAGACTTTAAAACAAAGATGAGTACAAGAGACAAAGAAGGACACTACATAATGATCAAGCGATCAACCTAAGAAGAAGATATAACAATTGTAAATATTTCTGCACCCAACATAGGAGCACCTCAATACATAAGGCATTCTAAGAGCTATAAAAGGGGAAATTGACAGTAACACAATAATAGTGAGGGACTTTGACACCTCACTTACACCAATGGACAGATCATCCAAAATGAAAATAAATAAGGAAACACAAGCTTTAAATGAGACATTAAACAAGATGGACATAATTAATATTTATAGGACATTCCATCCAAAAACAACAGAATACAGTTTCTTCTCAAGTGCTCATGGAACATTCTCCAGGATAGATCATACCCTGGGTCACAAATCAAGCCTTGGTAAATTTAAGAAAATTGAAATTGTATCAAGTATCTTTTTCAACAACAATGTTATAAGACTAGATATCAATTACAGGAAAAAATCTGTAGAAAATACAAACACATGGAGGCTAAACTCTACACTACTAAATAACCAAGAGATCACTGAAGAAATCAAAGAGGAAGTCAGAAAATACCTAGAAACAAATGACAATGAAAACACGACAACACAAAACCTATGGGATGCAGCAAAAGCAGTTCTAACAGGGAAGTTTATAGCAATACGATCCTACCTTAAGAAAAAAGAAACATCTCAAATAAACAACCTAGCCTTACACCTAAACCAATTAGAGAAAGAAGAACAAAAAGACCCCCAAAGTTAGCAGAAGGAAAGAAATCATAAAGATCAGATCAGAAATAAATGAAAAAGAAATGAAGGAAACAATGGCAAAGATCAACAAAATTAAAAGTTGATTCTATGAGAAGATAAACAAAATTGATAACCCATTAGCCAGACTCATCAAGAAAAAAAGGGAGAAGACACAAATCAATAGAATTAGAAAAATAAAAAAGGAGAAGTAACAACTGACACTGCAGAAATTCAAAGATCATGAGAGATTACCACAAGCAACTATATGCCAATAAAATGGACAGCCTGGAAGAAATGGACAAATTCTTAGAAAAGCACAACCTTCCGAGACTGAACCAGGAAGAAATAGAAAATATAATCAGAATAATCACAAGCACTGAAATTGAAACTGTGATTTAAAATCTTCCAACAAACAAAACCCTATGACCAGATGGCTTCCCAGGTGAATTCTATCGAACATTTAGAGAAGAGCTAAGCACCTATCGTTCTCAAACTCTTCCAAAATATAGCAGAGGGAGGAACACTCCCAAACTCATTCTACAAGGCCACCTTCACTTTGATACCAAAACCAGACAAGGATGTCACAAAGAAAGAAAACTACAGGCCAATATCACTGATGAACATAGATGCACAAATCCTCAACAAAATCTAGCAAAGAGAATCCAACAGCACATTAAAAGGATCATACACAATGATCAAGTGGGGTTTATCCCAGGAATGAAAGGATTCTTCAATATAGGCAAATCAATCAATGTGATAAACCATATTAACAAATTGAAGGAGAAAAACCATATGATCATCACAATAGGTGCAGAAAAAGCTTTCAACAAAATTCAACACCCATTTATGATAAAACAAATCCTCCAGAGGGCTTCCCTGGTGGCACAGTGGTTGAGAGTCTGCCTGCCGATGCAGGGGACATGAGTTCGTGCACCGGTCCGGGAAGATCCCACATGCCGTGGAGCGTCTGGGCCCATGAGCCATGGCCGCTGGGCCTGCGCATCCAGAGCCTGTGCTCTGCAACGGGAGAGGCCACAACAGTGAGAGGCCTGCGTACCGCAAAAAAAAATAAAAATTAAAAAAAAAATCCTCCAGAAAGTAGGCACAGAGGGAGCTTACCTCAACATAATAAAGGTCATATATGACAAACCTACAGCCAACATCGTTCTCAATGGTGAAAAACTGAAACTATTTCCACTAAGATAAGGAACAAGACAAGGTTGCCCACTCTCACCACTATTATTCAACATAGTTTTGGAAGTTTTAGCCACAGCAATCAGAGAACAAAAAGAAATAAACGGGATCCAAATTGGAAAGGAAGAAGGAAAGCTTTCACTGTTTGCAGATGACATGATACTATACATAGAGAATCCTAAAGATGCTACCAGAAAACTACTAGAGCTAATCAACGTATTTGGTAAAGTAGCAGGATACACAATTAATGCACAGAAATCTCTTGCATTCCTATACACTAATGATGAAAAATCTGAAGGAGAAATTAAGGAAACACTCCCATTTACCATTGCAACAAAAAGAATAACATACCTAGGAATAAACCTACCTAAGGAGGCAAAGACCTGTATGCAGAAAACTATAAGACACTGATGAAAGAAATTAAAGATGATACCAACAGATGGAGAGATATATCATGTGCTTGGATTGGAAGAATCAACATTGTGAAAATGACTCTACTACCCAAAGCAATCTACAGATTCAATGCAATCCCTATCAAACTACCACTGGCATTTTTCACAGAACTAGAACAAAAAATTTCACAATTTGTATGGAAACACAAAAGACGCCCAATAGCCAAAGCAATCTTGAGAAAGAAAAACGGAGGTGAAGGAATCAGGCTCCCTGACTTCATACTATACTACAAAGCTACAGTAATCAAGACAGTATGGTACTGGCACAAAAACAGAAATATAGATGGATGGAACAGGAGAGAAAGCCCAGAGATAAACCCACACACACATGGTCACATTATTTGTGATAAAGGAGGCATGAATATACAATAGAGAAAAGACAGCTTCTTCAATCAGTGGTGCTGGGAAACCTGGAGAGCCTAGATGTAAAAGAATGAAATTAGAACACTCCCTAACACCGTACACAAAAATAAACTCAAAATTGATTAAAGACCTAAATGTAAGGCCAGACACTATCAAACTTTTAGAGGAAAACATAGGAAGAATACTCTATGACGTAAATCACAGCAAGATCCTTTTGGACCCACCTCCTAGAGAAATGGAAATAAAAACAAAAATAAACAAATGGGACCTAATGAAACTTAAAAGCTTTTGTACAGCAAAGGAAACGATAAACAAGACAAAAAGACAACCCTCAGAATGGGAGAAAATATTTGCAAGTGAAGCAACTGACAAATGATTAATCTCCAAAATTTACAAGCAGCCCATGCAGCTCAATATCAAAAAAACAAACAACCCAATCCAAAAATGGGCAGAGCACCTAAATAGACATTTCTCCAAAGAAGATATACAGATTGCCAAAAAACACATGAAAGAATGCTCAGCATCACTAATCATGAGAGAAATGCAAATCAAAACTACCATGAGGTATCACCTCACACCAGTCAGAGTGGCCATCATCAAAAAATCTACAAACAATAAATGCTGGAGAGGGTGTGGAGAAAAGGGAACCCTTTTGCACTGTTGGTGGGAATGTAAATTGATACAGCCACTATGGAGAACAGTATGGCGTTTCCTTAAAAAACTAAAAATAGAACTACCATACGACACAGCAATCCCACTACTTGGCATATACCGTAAGAAAACCTTAATTCAAAAAGAGTCATGTACCACAATGTTCATTGCAGCACTATTTACCACAGCCAGGACATGGAAGCAACCTAAGTGTCCATCGACAGATGAATGGATAAAGAAGATGTGGCACATATATACAACAGAATATTACTCAGCCATAAAATAAATGAAATTGAGTTATTTGTAGTGAGGTGGATGGACCTAGAGTCTGCCATATAGAGTGAAGTAAGTCAGAAAGAGAGAAACAAATACCATATGCTGACACATATATATGGAATCCAAAGGAAAAAAAAAAGTTCTGAAGAACCTAGGGGCAGGACAGGAATAAAGACACAGACGTAGAGAATGGACTTGAGGACATGGGGAGGGGGAAGGGTAAGCTGGGGTGAAATGAGAGAGTGGCATGGACATATATACACTACCAAATGTAAAATAGATAGCTAGTAGGAAGCAACCACATAGCACAAGGAGATCAGCTTGGTGCTTTGTGACCAACTAGAGGGGTGGGATAGGGAGGGTGGGAGGGAGACGCAAGAGGGAGGACATATGGGGATATATGTATATGTATAGCTGATTCACTTTGTTATAAAGCAAAAACTAACACACCATTGTAAAACAATTATACTCCAATAAAGATGTTTAAAAAAAAAAGGAAGAAAAATTCGTGTGAACTTATTCCACCAAATTTAAAAGTGTTCTTTTTATAAAGCTACACATTTTTTAAATGTAGTACCAGTTCAGGAATAGATAAGTCAAAAAGAAGAGAAAAACTAGAAATAAACTAGGTGGATATACTATATGTATATGTATATGTTTTACTATATGTTAAAGTCGATATTTGAAATTAAATTATTTAACCAACTTACTAGCCAGCTGAGCTACCTGGCTTAAAACACCAGGGGAAATACTCTTGCCTGATATCATTTACGAAAGTAAATTCTAAGTGAATGAAAGATAAATGTTCCGTCAACAAATCCATAACAGATCTAGGAGAAAATATTTTTCTTCTCTTAGAGTAGAGAAGACATTTCTAAGAATACATACAAATTCAGATGTTTAGGAAAAATTCATATATTTGCTACACAAAACTCAGAAAATTCTGCAGGTAGGAAAATCACATTACTACCTTTTGCTAGTCTGTTATCTGATATTATCTGATTAAAATATATATATTTGTAAAATAAAAGGAAGTGTTTCTAATCTTAATATGTAAAGGACTCTTACAAATCAATAAAAAAGGTAAATGTCCTAAAAGGTATGTAGGCAATTCATAAAAGAGAGCGAATGGTTTTAGGAAAAGGTATGAAAAAGAATTCAGTATCACCAGCTTTCAAACATGCATTCAATTAAAAATAACAATGAGGTTAGAGTGGTTTTTTTCTGAACAAATTAGCAATTCTTTTAAAATATGAAAACATGTTTTTTTTTTGGCGGGGAAAGAGTATTCTCAAGAACTGTTGAGCAGGAAGATGATTTGGCACCATGAAAAATGTGTTCACTCTTCTATAAAACTTTGCTCTTCTAGAAAAGCATCTTAAAGAGCTAATTAAGGATGTGCACAAAGATTGACTTGTGCCTCACATCCACACAGCTCTGTCTTCTCATCTCTTTTGGGTCTGAACTCAACTGCTGTTTTTCACAGTGAAGCCTATGTCACCCAATCTAAAATTGCAAGGACCCACGTACTACTTATTCCCCTTCCCTTCTATATTTCCCCCCATGGCACCTGTCATATCATGTATTTTATTTTCTTATCTAGTTTTTATTTTTCTTTTCCCACTGAAATACGAGTTCTGTATGGCAAGTATTTTTCTCATTTTGATCACTGCTATGGCCAGGAACAGTCCTACATTTTATGGATCCTGACACACAATTTTGGGGTTCTCCTTAAAAAAGAAGTGTTTTCCCCCCAAATTTTCAAATTTTAAAAACCTGATAAATAAAATAAATATTATTAAATCTAGAAAAATGACAGTGCTGGTAAATTAAAGCTCAAAATTTGAATTATTTTGGTATTGGCTGGATTTCTAAAGGTATTCCTAAAGGTAAGCCTGGGAATAACTGATACAATTTTACTCTTTTTGTAGTTCAAAGAGTTCATTCACTCATTCATTATGTTTTGCAGATTTATTGAAATGCAATTCACATACCATAATACTCACCCATTTAAAGTGTGAAGTTCAGTAGTTTTTAGCATAGTCAAAAAGTTGTGCAAACGTTATCACAATCAATCTAGAACATTTTTATCACCTAAGTTTGTACCACACTTTTCAGTTGATAGTCATTCAAGTTGTTTCCTCTTTTTGTTTGTTTTTTTGTTTTTTTATTGAGATGAAATTTACCTACTACACAATTCACCTTTTTAAAGTGTACAGCCCAATGACTTGTAGGATATTCAAAAGCTGTGCAATCATCACCGCTAATTCCAAATCATTTTCATCACCACAAAAAGAAACCCATACCCATGAGCAGTCATTCTTCATTACCCCTTCCCTCAGTCCCTGGCAACTACATATCTACACTCTATTTCTGTTTATTCTGGACATTTCATATAAATAGAATTATATAATGTATGGGGTTTTGTGACTTTTTTTTCCACTTAACATGATGTTTTCGAGGTTCATACATGTTGTAGCATTTATTGACACTTCATCTCTTTTTATGGCTGAAAAATATTCCATTGTATGGATAGACCACATTATTCATTCATCAGTTGATAGACATTTGGATTGTTTCTACTTTCCAATTTGGGCTATTATGAATAATGCTGCTATGAACATTTGTATTCAAGTTTTTGTGTGATATATGTTGTCATCTCTCTTGGGTATGTGCCTCGGAATGGATTTGCTGGGTTGTATGGTAACTCAATGTTTAACATCTTGAAGAACTTCCAAAACTTTCTATAGTGGCTACACCATTTTATATCCCCACCAGCAATTTACAAGGGCTCTGACTTTATCCTATCCTTGTTAACACTTTTTATTGTCTGTCTTTTTGATTCTAGCTATCCTAGTGGATATGAAGCTCATACTGGTTTGGATTTCCATTTCCCTGATGTCTAATGATGTTGAGCATCTTTTCATGTGCTTATTGGCCATTTGCACATCTTTGGAGAAATGCCTATTCAGAACCTGTGTCTATTTTTCAACTGGGTTGTCATTTTACTATTGAAGTGGGATGAGACGTCAGTGGAGCAGAGGGGTGACATGATCTGATTTACATTTTACAGGCTCACTCATGCTGCTCTGTTGAAACTAGGCTTAAGCGGGAAAAGGGTAAAAGCAGGGAACCAGTTAGGAGGTTAGTGCAATAACCCAAGTAAGACCATATTGTCTTGAACCACTAGTAGCAGCAAAGGTATGAGAAGTGTTTTGATTCCAGATACATTTGAAGCTAGAAGCAACACGATTTCCTGATAGAGTGCCTGGGGGATGTGCAGTAATGAGATGTTCTAAAACACTCCAGGTCTTTTGTTCTGGAGAACCGGGAATAATAGGAAGTGTCAGGAGTTTTGATTTTGGACATGCTAAGTTTGAGATACCTATTAGGCATCCGAGTGGAGAGATGATGTTGGCAGTCAGATATACAATTCTGGGATTTAGAGAAGTCCGGGCTGGAGATTAACCTGTGTGAGTCAGCTGTCTAGAAAAGGTAAAGCCATGAGGCAGCATGAGATAAGCAAGTCAGTGAGTGTAGATACAGAATAGGAAAGGTTTTTGTTGAATAAATGAAAAGCTGACTCTTTGATGTATGTTTTACATATATGTGTGTTATAATTTTCTATTAACTAAACTTCAACTTAGGTTTCTGGGAAGGGTATTAATCCTGTAGCGACTTATGCCACTAATTAGCGCTCATAAATATGTTTTATGTGACACCTCGCATTCATCCCTCAAAGATGGGTCCAAAAAGTCCCATCTTCAAACAGCCTGTGTATCTGCCCCACAACCTTCAACTTCCCCTTATTGACAAGCTGCAGAAAAAGAGAAGATAAATGTTGATGCCAGTGTTTGGTGGGGACCCTCTATTTCAGAGCCTTTAGCTAGGTGCTCTCAGAGTGACAGGAAACCTCCATGACGAGAGACATGCACAGGCAAAGTGGGTAGATTACAGAAGTGCTCCATAGCACACTGTGGGGACGTGGGCTATAGAGCATCAGCTTAGGTACCACTGTAAGACCCCATGGCAAATACTAAGTGTGGTACCTTGAGTAAATCAAGCATCCACTTAAAACCTGCATTTAAATTTCATTTGACTCAATTCCATCAGCAGAAAGTGGATTTCAGCAAGAGCATCGCCAAGGAACCGCAAATGGTGAGGCTGCAGGAGTGATGGTTAGAAGCGCTGGAGAATCCTGGATTTGTCAGAGGAACAAGCATACAGTTTTGGGAGGCAGGGCTGTAGGAATCATGAAACTTTACAGAATATGGTGATAAAATTTGTTTCTCAACTGCACAGGACATGAAAGTATTGAGGCAGAAGCATGGATGTGCATTTATGCTTTAAATTATTAAATGAAATAATTATCTAGCTAAGGTTGAATTGATGGTTTTATTGTTTAATTATTCTGAGGACAAAAAAATGAATGAGCAACTTTTGATTTAATAATTAATTTGGAAGTGTGAGAAACAGCTATAAATATCCAATTTCGGGACTTCCCTGGTGGTCCACTGGATAAGACCCCACGCTCCCAAGGCAGGGGGGCTCGGGTTCAATCCCAGCTCGGGGAAATAGATCCCACATGCATGCTGCAAGTAAGAGTCCACATGCCACAACTAAGAAGTCCACATGCCACAACTAAAAAATCCTGCGTGTTTCAACTAAGGCCCGGCGCAGCCAAGATAAAATAAATAAATAAATATTTTAAAAAATTATCCAGTTTTGATAAAGAGATAAGTCAACAGTGAAAAGCTACTATGTGCCATGTCTTCAGCTGTGTTCTTTCCCAAGTGAGTAATCTCAAGATTAAGACCACTTTGCCTATATGCCCAGTATTGAAGATGAATCCTTGTTTCAAAATGGTCATCTATTAATTTTGCACTATGCCTGGTGACTACAGTGGAATGAACTGAAATTCATTTTCTACAAAGTTACACTTTTAAAAAATGCAGGGAAAGGCTGGAAATTTTAATTCTTTGCACCTTTATTTCTTTTTTAAAAAACAGACATTTGGGGCCTCCCTGGTGGCGCAGTGGTTGAGAGTCCGCCTGCCGATGCAGGGGACACGGGTTCGTGCCCCGATCCCGGAGGATCCCACATGCCGCGGAGCGGCTGGGCCCGCGAGCCATGGCCGCGGAGCCTGTGTGTCCGGAGCCTGTGCTCCGCAACGGGAGAGGCCACAGCAGTGAGAGGCCCGCGTACAGCAAAAAAAAAAAAAAAAAAAAAACAGACATTTGTTTCCTACTTCAGCAAAAACAAAGGAGGATGAAACTTGACTGATAACCTAAATGGAAATTTTTAAGAGCCATTGTAGGAAGAAAAGAAGAAAATAACTTGCCAGTTATGATTACTGGATAACAGATAATACCTTTTTATTTACATTTAGCTGACCAAAAAATAGGCAAGTATTTTTTAAAAAAATCTCAAGGCAGAAGATGCTATGTTTAAATAACAGGTACATGATTTCTCCAGACACATCCATTCTCAGCCCCAGACAAGGTCTCTCGATGCATCCAGCGTGCTTTTTCTAAATGAAACTTCTTATATACAAGCCCTTGGACCAGAGAAGCTTCCTTGGGGACTATTTTTTCTTATGGGCATTTTACAGTGATGTTGGTATAACCAAATTTCTACTAAGAATTTAACTTTACACTTCGTTGGGCAATACAAGGAAACATCTAGCTCAGTTTCTTTATAATCTAACTAACTGCCTCAATCCACCTGTGAAACATCAGATCTTCCCCAAATGCTCTGTGTATAAGGGGGACACGTTACTCCTTAAGCAGTACTTTACATGTGTGCATTCTTCACTGTAGTGCACAAAATGACTCTTCAGAATATGTACAGCACTTTTTAAAAGTGTTGACTTTTTCTCTCTTTTCCAAAACCAAATTCTTTTTTTTTTTTTTTTCTTTTTGCAGTATGTGGGCCTCTCACTGTTGTGGCCTCTCCCGTTGCGGAGCACAGGCTCCGGATGCGCAGGCCCAGCGGCCATGGCTCACGGGCCCAGCCGCTCCGCGGCATATGGGATCCTCCCAGACCGGGGCACGAACCCGTATCCCCTGCATCGGCAGGCGGACTCTTAACCACTTGCGCCACCAGGGAGGCCCCCCCAAAACCAAATTCTTGATTAACCATGTCCCACACAACCACCTTCAACCCTGGGATGTTAGCAAAGCTGTAACTAGGGACTCGATTCCTCCCAGTTACACACATTCTTGGACTACTTCTATCAACCACAATCAATAGGGGCCCAAAACTAGACAAATTCTCCAAGTTTAATTAAGATTATCCAAACAAAAACACTGGGGAAAGAAATCTGCTGGTCTCCTTTCCAAATATAATGCATCCCAAAGTAAAATATAAAAGTTTTAGTTTAATAATGTACATAAAAGTCTTTGTTCAAGTATAAGTGACAAGCTTGATTTTAAAGGAAATCACCCTCTGGTGGCCCAGCTGGAGGAAGAAAAAAAAAGAAAGAAAATCATCCCCATCATATGTACGTAATTGCATTCTAAAGCAATCTTGGGGACCCTGCACACTGTGTTTGGGGTCACATGTCACTGCTCTACTCCAGGAACATGGCCACATGAAAGCAGATTGTAACTCATGAGTTATTATACACTGAGATTTTTGCAAATAAGGTATTTCATGAGGCAGAATGGCAAAAAGGACATTTAAATGCAGAACTTATATTCATCTACAGGAATAATATTTCCCAGTTGTGAACTAATTACTATGCTTGGAAAATGCTAGCATCCTCATAAATACTTTGGTCAAATTATGGTGCAAAACCTGAATTTTGCAAACTTCAAAAAGGCACATTTTTGTGACATCTCCTAAGCATTTCTCTGAGAGCCTAAGGAATGCTATTAACTTCATGAAACATTTCACTCTCTAGAAGAGCCTTCATCAAGAAGATACCTCAGAGGTAAAGACTTCCTGAGGACTGTAAGAAAAATCTCTGGGTTCATAAGTGGAGGAAAAGAAACAACTATGAAATGTAGGACCAGCTGAGAACTCACCGTGAGGAAGGGATGAAGTGTGATAGGCTTGCTCCTGGCCGAAAATATTACTATCCTTCTATAAACTGCTGGAATGCTTTTTTCACTTTACTGTGGAACATTGCCATTTCTGCAAATGGGTTCCAAGGCATGCTCTTGTAAAAATGCAGCTGCAGGGCTTCCCTGGTGGCGCAGTGGTTGAGTCCGCCTGCTGATGCAGGGGACACGGGTTCGTACCCCAGTCCGCAAAGATCCCACATGCCGCAGAGCGGCTAGGCCCGTGAGCCATGGCCGCTGAGCCTGCGCGTCCAGAGCCTGTGCTCCACAACGGGAGAGGCCACAACAGTGAGTGGCCCGCGTACCAAAAAAAAAAAAAAAAAAAAAAATGCAGCTGCAGCCCTGCGTGGTAACTGCACTGAGGCAGGTATGGATGCGTTCCAGATGTGGGGAAGATGATTACAGTCATTCATTCTTTCTGGGAAAGAGTATGAACCGACTGCTTTCTCTTTAAACATCACAAGATAATCAGCTCTACTAAGAAAACTGATTCGTAGCAGTAGGAAGGCGGGTGATTTGGGAATATGAAGAACCCCGGGAGGTGGGGCAGACTAAGAGGAAGCCTCCGAGTCAGGAGAGGAGGCCAGCAAACATCACAGGTTTAATGGACCCCAAGGGCATTAGGGGATAGAGAGGGCTGCAAAAATTGAAGCAAGAAAGACCTTGTTCTTAGGAAATTTACACTTTCCTTCCTTCAAACTGTTTACACTACCCTGTTGCCAAGATCCAAAACTCAGGCAGGTACCTTGAGTATTAAAGGTCAGCTATGTTAGGGTTTAGCCTTCCTCAGAAGGCTTGGCCTCATAACCCATGATAGCATGATATTGTTTCTGTGGGAAAAGTGTTTCAAAGTGTAAGCCAGTTGTTTGGAACATGATAGAGAATCTCTTCATAAGATTACTAACTTCTGGGCAATTCTTTATGTGCATTCTGTTTTAGAATGTAATCAATGTGCTTTGAATCTCCAAAATATATTCTATGGTGTATAGAAAACAAATGAACCTTTTATAAGGAATTTAAAAATGCCCAACATTGGGCTTCCCTGGTGGCACAGTGGTTGAGAGTCCGCCTGCCAATGCAGTGGACACGGGTTCATGCCCCGGTCCGGGAAGATCCCACATGCTGCAGAGCAGCTGGGCCCGTGAGCCATGGCCGCTGGGGCTGCACGTCCGGAGCCTGTGCTCCGCAACGGGAGAGGCCACAACAGTGAGAGGCCCGCGTACCGCAAAAAAAAAAAAAAAAAGCCCAACATTTGTGTTACCGAGATGAAACTTTTGTACCGTACATTCATATACAGCAATACTCCCTACTGACATTTATTACTTAAATTATACTAGGTGCTGCAGAATAAATGTCTCTGTTTCATACATATAGCAAATCCAATAATCTATCACTTCGACAAACCATTCCATTAGTAGGGAATAACTACAAATATTCTATATGCAAGTGCTTTATATCATTCTGGAAATACAATCAAGAGGCAATGCTTTAGGGCTACACATTAAGGCTACCTTGGTTATTTAAAATGTGTATAAGCAACAAGGGCACTTTTGCAAAAGGTAGTATAAATTAAACAGTATCTCCATCTTAGGAAAAGAAAAGCTATTACAAGCCAACTACACATCCAAAATGGTATCTTACAAATTCCTGCTATTATTCTACTGCAGGACAGATTATTGCTCACAACTGCACATTTCAGAACACAAAGACATTTTCATATTTTTGTTACCTTTTAAGCAAGGTGACATCAGAATAAAAACTTTTAAAATTAAGCTTTTCTTTTCTGTTAAAAGTAAAATTTATTACAATGCAGTAGGTGTAAGTGTTATTAAAAATGCTGGTTAAAATTATAAAGTGTCTATATAATTTTTCTAATATAAATATTGGAAATAACAACTTTAACAGTTCTATACGTACATAGTACACTGAAAACATAAAATCATGCATAAGGCTAAAATATCACTTTGCATATTATCCTTCTAGGTATCACTCTTGTCTTCTCCTGATCCCAGCATCATTCCAGAATATGAAGGGGTTACAAACTTCAAGGTTTCAGTGTTTTGAATGTATGTCTGTTATCACACATTAACAATGCTTTAAAATCATTGCTTATATTCTAATCACGTGGTTCTAGTTCCCATATTTCCCTTTCTCGATAGGCCTTGGACAAAAAGTTGAGCTAGAAAACCTGTGATTACAGGACCCAGCATGACATGAATTCTCAATGATTCATTTAAAAGTGGCATAAAGTGTTATATACATATATATTTTAAAAGTCCTACAGGACATGAAAGACAAGTACATCACATGTAAATAAAATTAAGCAGCTCACCCTCTGCTTGCTTACTTGGCTCCACGTCTCTATAGAAAGGAGAAGCCGAGCCATGAAGAAGATGGGGCAAATCAGAACTGCTGGGAGTGTGTGTGTCTGGGGGTGCTGGTGAAGGTGGGTGGGCAGCAGCACAGGGAAGGAACTGGGGAGGAATGTCAGATTATGAAGGGAAATTAAATGGCATTACTTATCCATTCTTCCCCATCCTGCTAAAGCAGGGGTCGGTTCCAGCCCAGCCTCCCTCCCCTGCCTCCCAGTGAGGGATCTGTCCCCCCAGCACTGTGAAGGCAGCCACTGCCTTTCAGACAATGTGAAGCCATAGCTGTTCCCTACTGAGAACACTTCACAAATGTGAGGAACAGCCTATAAAGTATAGGTCTGGACATTTCACAAATTCCAAGGACAGTCTGAAGTAGGCCTCAACACGAGGGGCAGGGGAAACAGTTTTTACAAGCAGCTAATGCCCAGAGAGGCTAAGGGGTTCAGCCAAGGGGAAGGCAAGGCTTCTTCCTTCATGACAGCACTTCTCAGACTTTAATGTGCCTGCGATTCACTTGGGGTCTCATCAAAATGTATTAGGTTGAGGATGGGGCCCCAGATGCTGCATTTGTAATAAGCTCCTATGCACCACGCTTCGAGATGCTGTTGCTCTTGGTCTATGGACCACACTTGGAGAAGCAAGAGTCCGCAACATTAAGAGGGAGCCGCCTCTGTCTCTCTGGGCCACGGGTATATCTTGGAAGTCCTGGGCAGAGCTGAGACAGCCCCAGCGCTATGTGCCCGCTCAAGCACATCCCCAGGCCAAAGGTGGAGATGCAGCACACTGAGTGAGCAACTGTCTGTAAGACTGAGTTAACATATTTTCTGAGAGCACCATGACTCTGTGAAAAGCTAAACAAATAACATAATTCAACTTGAGTAAATGGAGAGGTTTACTGGCTGGGAATAAAACTAACCTTTTCCCATGTAGTCCTCCTTAAAGTGAACATGATTACAACGGTATAAAGAAACAGTATATTAAAGTTCATAGTAAAAGGCCACATGTGCACACATATACATACAGTATGAATTCTAAGAAATTAAATGCATTTTATCAGAATAAAGCACATGCTACCACTGCTCCCAGCTAAAATCATCTCCTCTTCCAAATACAAGGAAAAAACCTTGAATTGTAAGGAAAATCACTGCATTGCCTGCCAGCACCAGGCCACAGGCTCCCCACTTGATCTGAAACACAAAAAAAGAGGATTAAATCTTTACTTTCTTTATACTGTACTCTTTGCAAATCTATTATTTACTGCTTTAGAAACATCCAATGAAATATGACATAAAACTGCTAAAAGGCTTAATAATCTAATAGACAGGAGAGAGTGAACTGTTCAGTAATTAGTCTAATTACTTCGTGATGCTTATTAATTAAGTCTGGTATCATCCTTAATGTTTTCCCCATTAGACATAGTTCTCTACTTGTTTTCAGTAGACAATGACTGCCTTAAGTAAAATACATGAAGCAAGATTACAAAGGGTCCAATTACAATATTGGGTACTGAAAGTTCTGTATGTATTGCCTTCTTTCATGAAAATAGGAATTGGAGAGTTACGGATTGATGTGTTTCTTTTCTAGGTAAGAAAAGCTTTTAAATAATACTCTACATGCAAATAAAAAGAGCTTTCCAGCAGGGCAGATAGTTTTCCAGAGGCACAGTTGGGGATGAGAGTACCCTCTAGTGGGCATTTTTTGTTTTAATTTAACAAATAGAAAAAACATCAGTGAAAGTTTCCTCATAAATCGTGATGCAGTATTTGAAAGGTAAAAATAGAAATCTTTAGGGCAAAATTTAAGAAGTACTAGTCTAAGGCACAAGAAGAATAAGATCATGAAAATATGGCATCTAAAACCTTCCATGCGGACTTCCCTGATGGCGCAGTGATTAAGAATCTGCCTGCCAACGCAGGGACGGGTTCGATCCCTGGTCCAGGAAGATACCACATGCCACGGAGCAACTGAGCCTGCGCACCACAACTACTGAAGCCCATGCGCTGCAACTACTGAACCCGCGTGCTGCAACTACTGAAGCCCACGCTCCTAGAGCCCGTGCTCCGCAACAAGAGAAGCCACTGCAATGAGAAGCCCACGCACTGCAATGAAGAGTGGCTCCCACTCGCCGCAACTAGAGAAAAGCCCACGTGCAGCAAAGACCCAACACAGCCAAAAATAAATTAAAAAAAACCAAAAACCAAAAAACTTCCACACTTCTGTTATCTAGACAGAGTTCAAACTGGCCTAGCATTCTAGACCCTTCCCAGTCAGGCTTCCCCAGCCTTTCTATCCTTAATCTCAACCACTCCCTTTTTGCTCCATCATATTGGACTGCCCTTTATTCCACATACTGCATTTTTGCACTTGGGTGCCATTCCATACAATAGCCTTCCCTACTTTACTCAAAACATTATTTATCCTTAGAGGCCACATCAAATGCCAGTTGTAATTTCTCTCTTCTCGGTGCTCCTATGGCATTCTGATCATGTTTTCATGACCACGCTTGGTATATTTATAGTACATTTGCCCATCAGGTTAGTTTCTGTGCTCTTTGAGGACAGAGACAGTATCTGGTTCTTATTCCTAGTGTCCTACAAATAGCATATGCTCCAAAGATGTTTACTGCATGAATAAATAACACTTGTGCAGATCTGATATTCAATGCCCCAAGTAAGAGTTTCATGAAGTTGAAACAGTATGTAATTGGGGGAAATAAAAGCAAATAGTATGAAAGACAGCGAATGTCAAAGAACTGAATAAATTATACCCATAATGAGTATTTCAGAGACAAAAAGAAAAATTTTATATTGGATATCGATGAAATAAAGTACATATTTTACGTCAAGACAAGAAAAAATTAAGCATAAAATTTTTCTCTGCCTGTTTGGGCCTCCTCCCTCCCCTTCAGTGTGTACTGTGCATCTGCATTAACCAGACTTCCTTCGGAGATAACTTTCCTTTTTAATCTCATAAAGGGTCACAACTACTTAGGAGATAACCTTCCTTCTCAATCCGGTAAGGGGCCACGATTACCCATGACCCACTACTTACTTTAAACATGCCAATCTGGATTGCGTAAACTGTCAATAGTATGTCATTTGACATATAACCATTTGTCTCTAAAACTTATGTAACTGTGGTTTGATCTCTAACATGTGGAACAGTCGTCTCCCGGGTTATGATCCTCAGGTCGGCTCAAATAAAATTTTCAGTTTCTTTTTTTTTTTTTTGCGGTACGCAGGCCTCTCACTGTTGTGGCCTCTCCCGTTGTGGAGCACAGGCTCCGGACGCGCAGGCTCAGTGGCCATGGCTCACGGGCCCAGCCGCTCCACGGCATGTGCAATCTTCCCAGACCAGGGCACAAACCCGTGTCCCCTGCATCGGCAGGCGGACTCTCAACCACTGCGCCACCAGGGAAGCTCTCCATTTCTTTTTTAGGTCGATGATTGATTAATTTTTTTTCTTCAACAATATGAAGATGTCATCTTATTCACTGTATCTTCTAGTAGCTGTACAGTTGTCCCTCAATATATGCCTATTGTGTTGAGGATTGTGTCTATGATCCTATTTGCAGGAGAAGAATTTGATATGTTGTGATTTATAATAAGAATTTGGCCTTTGTCCCCATTTCTTGCACAGAGCTTCCAAAACCCTTGGAATTTCCTAAGTGATGAGAGTGGTAAAGGTGACTTTTTTTATGTGAATGAGGTAACTTTGGAAAGCACCTAAGGATGGAAGCCAGTTGCAGGCGGAGACAACCATGTGACTAGACAGTTAGAACTTTCAGTCCCACCCCCCAACCTCCAGGGAGAGGGGGCTAGGGGGCTGGAGGTTGACTCGATCTCCAATGGCCAATGGTTTGATCCATCATGCCTGTGTAATGAAGCCTTCATAAAAACTCAAAAGGATAGGATTCGGAGAACTTCCAGGTTGATGATTTGCTGCTTTGGGGAAAGTGGTACCCTCAGAAAGGTCATGGGAGCTCCATGGTCCTTCCCCACACCTTGCCTTATGCATCTCTACCATCTGGCTGCTTCTCAGTTATATCCTTTTACAACAAACTGGGAATCCAGTGAGTAAATGGGTTCCCTGAGTTCTAACAAATTAATCGAACCCAAGGAGGGGTCCATGGAAACCCCTGATTTATAGCCAGTCAGTCAGAAGCACAGGTAACAAGCTGGACCTGTGACTGGCATCTGAAGAGGGAGGCAGTCTTGCGGGACTGAGCCCTGAACCAGTGGAATCTGCTGCTATCTCCAGGTAGACAGAGTCAGAATTGAGCACAACTGTAGGACACCCAGCTGGTGTGGAAGAATTGCTCCTCAGTTGTGTGGGGAACAACCCCCCCAAACCACCCCCCCACACACACACACATTGGAATTAGGTGATCAGGACCCCTTTTGATGTTGACTTTGGAACTAGAAGAGTATTGCTATAGTAGTCTCTGGATGGTCCTACAATAAAAGGTAAGGATTTCAGAGCAATTCTAGAAAATAGCTTACAGTAGGAAAAGCAAGAAATCACGTGGTCTGGCTAAAAGTTGTAAGAGAAACAAAGAAACCATTCTGCAGACATGGGCAAGATACTGACAGGTAGCTCTAAATTGGGGGAATAGAGAAACTAAAAATATGCCTGGCCTTGAGGATTAAGTCAAAGCAGGGGAAATGAAATTTGTGGTTCCAGACGCAGGGCTGTGGAGTAAACTCAGCAATAACTGGGCAAAACAATAGACAACAAAACTTACCACGGCCACACGAGCAAGAATAACAGGAAATCCAAAGGCAGAAACAACAATTCCGGTAGTGAAAAAATAAGCCAGTTCCCGACAGGCACTACTTGTTGCATCGGAGTCATATGTTGCTCGTTTGGCAATGAAATAGGGGATGGGAGAGATGGCATGGAATATCAGGACAAACAAGGGCCAGTAAACACTGTTGGTTGCAACCAGAAGAAACCCAAAAGGAAAAGTTACAGTTACATCATAATTAAAGATATATTACTGTTTCAAAGTTAATATTGCTTTAAATGTCTAGGTCAACAATTATTTTCATTTGTCACTATTAATACATGAGATGATTTCTACCAGGAACAGCTAAGAAGTAGCGATCATTAAAAATTACTAGTCCATTAATCTGTAGATAACTTATATTGTGCTAAGAAACAACTACATAATGTAAAATCTAGAATCTTTATTGTTTTCTGTATTATTGAGCTGTAATTTCTTTAGGGACAGAATCTTAACTTAGTCATCTTTGCTTTCCCTATAGAACATAGCACAGTGCCTTGCACATGCTCATTCAATAGAGAGCTTTTGAATGCACACAGGTGGAAATTTTCACTTGCTTGGAATAAAACCCAGATTCCTTGCCCTGGCCTACAAAGCCTCACATGATTTGGCCAATTTCTTCCATTCATTCTGTGCCATCTTCCCTTCATTTGCTCAATCTGTAGTCACACCAGCCTTTCTGTTCCTTAAACACTCCCTCTGCCTGAATGCCCTCCCCTGACTCATCAAGCCTGATAAGCTTATTTATCCACCAAGTCTCAGCTTAAAGACAACCTCTTCTATGAGGCCCTCCCTGACTCTCCCTGGGAAACTCAGATTTACTTTCTCAAAGCTCTCACTGTACTTTGTACACTCTCTACTAGAGCTGTCAGCTTACTGACTGGACTGTTTACCTGTCTCTCACTCATAACTAGAACTGTAAACTCCTTGAGGACAGGACTGTGTCTCTTCATTCTTGTGTCACCAGCTGGTCCAGAGGAGGTGTTCAATAAATGCTCATTAAATGAATACATCAATTTTAAACAGAGCTTTTGTCTGCACAAATACAACTGACCCAGGAAGGGACTGGGTTCATAATTTGGACTTCATTAACTCATCCGTTAGAGCTTGGTGCTAAACTGACCAAACTCCCTAATGCCCATACTAACAGTGACAAAGACACACAAAAAATAGTTCTTTTGGAAATGATAACTTACCCATAATCCTCTAAGGCACATCCCAGCATAAGAAAAGTCAGCCCAATAGCCCCACTGAAGGATAATGCCACAAGAGCTGTGAAAAATAAAACCAAGAGTTATAGGTCCCAGTGGTTGTCAGGGACTGGGGGCGGGGGGAGGGGAATGGGGATGCACTCTTTGGGGGTTGAGGAAATGTCCTGGAATTAGAAAGTAGTAATGGTTGCACACCCTTGTGAATATAATAAAACCCACAGAATTTTACACTTTAAAAAGGTTAATTTTATGACACGTGAATTATATCTCGATTTTAAATGTTTTAATAAAAAAAGAATGCAGTGATTTACTTATTTCATTGGTTAATGTTACATTTGACTAGCAAATGACCACCTATGTGCATCACTTTTAAATCATCAGGTGGCGAAAGAGCTCAAGACTTTCCAGTACTCAACTCCTATCTAATGTATGAATTCCCTCTATATTTGTCCCAAGAGCCAGCCAGCCAGTCACACAACTCCACTGAAGGGAAACTCACTACCACTGAGGCAGGTCATTTCATTCTGATAGTCTTTAAATGCTGAAAACCCTTTTTCCTTAAATTGAACCCCAAACTGCCTCCTAGCAATATATACCCTTTGATCATTGTGCCCTCCAAACCACAGTGCTTCAAGTATTTGAAGATTGGTGCTTCCAATTAGTGTCCCCTGAATATTTATTCCCTGCCTGTTACACTAATCTTTGAGGAGGCAGAAACATGCTTGTTTTGTCCACTGCTGAGTGGGACATGGAATGTGAGTTGTTAAAAAATCTTGAGCAGGCTACCCTGGTGGTGCAGTGGTAGAGAGTCTGCCTGCCAATGCAGGGCACACGGGTTCGTGCCCCGATCCGGGGAGATCTCACATGCCGCGGAGCGGCTGGGCCCGTGAGCAATGGCCGCTGAGCCTGCGCGTCCGGAGCCTGTGCTCAGCAACGGGAGAGGCCACAGCAGTGAGAGGCCCGCGTACCGCAAAAAAAAAAAAAAAGAATTGCCTCTTTTGCGAAAGTGGTCCCCTTCCTCCCTGGAGCAGGGTTCAATAATCCCAACTGTATTAATTTCCTAGGACTGCTATTAATAATGTACCACAAACTGGCTGGCTTAGAAGAACAGAAATTTATTCTCTCACAGTTCTAGGGGCTTGACACCTGCTCCCTCTGAAGGCTCTAAAGGAAGACTCCTTCCTTGCCTCTTCCTAACTCCAGGTATTTGCCTGCAATCTTTGGTCCTCCCTGGCTTGCAGTTGCATCGTTCCAATTTCTGCCTCTGTCTTCACATGGTATTCTTCCTACATGTCTCCATGTCCAAATTTCCCTTTTCTTATAAGGACACTAGTCCTTGGGTTAGAGTCCAACTAATCCAGTATCATCCTAACTTGATTACATCTGCAAAGACCCTATTTCCAAATAAGGACAAATTCATAGATACTGGGGACTTAGAACTTGAACATATTTATTTGGGGGACACATTCAACCTACAATGCCATCTTTGTGCTCCCATTGTATCTGAGCACACCTTAGACATTTAAACAGTAACAATTATTTCCAGCTCTGTCAAACAACAATAACTTCTCATTTATCTTTTTATTCCAAGCCTCAGGCATACAGTAGTCCCTCTTTAAAAGTTGAATAATCTGCAAAAAGCGTCCTTTCCTTAGTCCTTTTCCATTTCATACCCTATCTTCCTTGTTACTGTATCACAATTTCTAACACATTCACACATAAACATTATTATGTGATAGTTTCCGGGCATGACTAAACACAGTGTAGTGCTGATACTTGTCATCTGCTTTCTGCATTGGCTTCAAATGGATATATTTCACAATGGACACTGTCCAAGTAAATCATGTTTACTAAATTAATGCCGAATATAAAAGTCAGCCAGAAATCATTTTAAAATGTGTCTGCTACTAACAGTTTCACACTCAGCTAAATTTCATAGTGAACACACATGTGTACAAAGACACCCATACGCATGTTTACAGCACATGTTGATTAACTGGAGAGGGAAGATCTTTGGGTACAAATATCAAGGATAGGAATTCCCACGTGGAAAGAGTTATGCTACTCTATTCAAAAGATTAGAAATCTAAGGGTTTCCTACCAAACCAACAGGAAGCCTTCCAATAGCCTCTCCTACAACTGCCATTCCCCATTCCTCTGAAGGCAAATAGATGAGGGAACTGGTGTTCTTGGTACCCCTTTTTAAATCAACTGCCCCATTCAAAAACACGTACTGCACAAAGACCTACTGTATAGCACAGGGAACTATATTTAATATTTTGTAATAACCTATAAGGGAAGAGAATCCGAAGAATATAAAATATACATATATATATATATATATATATATATATATATATATATATATATATCTGTGCTGCAGACCTGAAACTAACACGATATTGTAAATCAACTACACTTGAATTTTTTAAAAAGTCCTGCACAAACACTACCTTCTTGTCTGCCCATAAATGAATAAACGCTGATGAAAGCAGCGATAAAATTCCACCTAATCTACTCTCCACAATTAAGACAAACACAGCATTTCGGGGCGCTTTCCGCTGACACCCGCCTGCAGCCAACTCTGCCTAGTTGGAAAAATCATCGGGAACAACAGATTTAAGTGCCCCAGTGCCGAGACAATGGCTCCTCTGGAAGAAACGGGAAACTCAGCGAAGCGGCAGGAAAAGGGAGGAGAGGCATTAGGGTAGACACGTCAGGAAGTGAAAGCCCAGTTTAAAACTCGGCAGAGGAGGGGGTGGGGGGACGCTCCCAGGAACTGGGAAGGAACCGGGGAGGTGATGCCCCCCGGGGCTAGCCGGGGTCTCCCAGGAAGGGACTGCTCCCGGCGAGGGCTCCGCCTGCAGCGACCCGGACACTCCGGGCGAAAGCGTGAAGGCCAGTATCCTTGGAGAAAAAGGGTTGAGGTTCCCCAAAACACGTCTCCACCCGTACCCCAAGGGGCGACGGGAGCAGGCGAGCTGCTTCCCACCGGGAAAGGAGGGAAGGGTGGCAGGTCTGGGGGAGGCCGTTCCCCACCCACGCGCTGAAGGCGCAGCTCCAGGCTCATCCCGGAGCCAAGGCGGCGATCCCACGGCAGGACCAGCGAGCCGGGGACCTCGGTTGTACCTTTAACGCCCGCCATGTCTCCCAAGCTGGGGCCGCGGCTGCTTCCGGCTTCTTGCCACGGCCCCTGCCCCCGCCCAGGACCGGTCCATGGCCGTACCCAGGGTGCCGAGCCCGCCCCGCCACGCAGAGCTCCGCCCCTGCCGAGCCAGATCTCCCCCGTCCCCGCCACTCAGAACCCCGCCCCTGCCGGTTCCGACAGATCGTCCCCAAGGCTCAGCCACTCAGAGCCCCGCCCCTGCTGGTCTCCACCCCCGCCACTCAGAACCCGCCCCTGCCGGTCTTGATCGACGGTGCCCCAGGCCCAGCCACTCAGAGCCTCGCTGCTGAGGGTCCCGATCTCCGCCTCCCACCCCCCGGCCCAGTCACTCAGAGCCCCGCCCCTGCCTGTCCCCGCCCCCGCCACACAGAGCCCCACCCCTGCCCGTCCCATTCTCCCCCCTGCCCAGCCACCCAGAGCCCCGCCCCTGCCGGTCCGAGCCCGCCCCCGCCACTCAGAACTCACCCCGCCCCGCAGAACCCCGCCCCTACCCCGATCACGCTGATAGGCTTGCCACGCAAACCCGCTCTCTCTCCGTAGCTGCGACTTTGCTCCACTCTCTCTCCTGCTAGGTCCTAAGCATCTGCATAATCCCAGAACTGGCCCCACGCTCCTCTCTTCCTTCCCTGGCTCCGCCGAACCGCTAGACGCTCCCCCACAGCCCACTCGGGACGCGTCCAGCACGGCGCGGAAGGAATCTCTGCGTGAGGGTGGAGAAGATGGAGAGGGGACTCGGAAAATTACAGTCGGTAGAGGAGGAAGGAATACCCTCTTACTCTGGCATTACATTCTCGAACCCTAGTGTGCGTTTGTGTGCCTGTCTGCGTTTACGTAGCTGTGGCTATGGCCGAGGTAGGGATGGGGACAGCAGAGAAGAGGCCCCAAAGATCCTGTTGTTTGTCTGGCCTTCCCTTGCTTAATACCAACTTGAGCACTTTTCGAGCACTAGCGTTTTCTTCGTTACACCCTGGTTTATCTATAGAGACAAAAACCAATAAGCTGTTCTGAGTCTGAGGCTTTCATGAACCTTTAAATAAATAGCTATTATTTTTATCCTTGGGGCCTCAAGGTCCGTAGGTAACCAAGGCCAATTTAGACTTCACAGGGCCATTTCGTACTTTTCTCACAGGAGCGGAGAGTTCTCTTGGTGGATACAATCTGCAAGAGACGTTAAATACCATCTGGTCCAAGCGCTTCATTTTACATTTACGGAAAGAGGATCAGAAGAGATAGGACTTCCCTGCTTCACACAGCTCTTTGGAGAAAGTTGGATTATGGGCCACTTATCTCTTATTCTAGCTGCGAAGCCCTCCACCTTATGGTGCTGCTCCTCTTCTATTGCTTTTTCTTAATTTTCAGCAGGACTGAAAGATAAAGGGGTTCGTGGGAATCCAGGTTCCCCTGACTGTATAAGTACAAATTCTCACCACCACCGCCTTTCAGGATCCCTGCTCGGTTCCCTTCCCTTTTTCAAAACTGTACACTGAGCATATTATTGTCTCAACACAACGTTTAATTACTTGTGAGTTTATTTTTCTAGCTCCTCCCATTTCTCCTCATAGATGGAAAGTACACTTATTAAAAACTGTGTTGCTCTGAGGGTTGCCAGAGGAGAGGGGCGTGTGAAGTGGGGAAAACAGGTGAAGGGGATTAAGAGGTACAAATTTCCAGTTAGAAAATAAGTTGTCATGGGAATGTAGTATACAGCATAGGTAATATAATCAATCACACTGTACTTTGTATAGTGACAGATGGTAGCTAGACTGATGGTGATCATTACTATGTTGTACACCTGAAATTAATACAATATTGTAAATCAATTATACTTCAATTTTAAAAATTAAAAAAAAACTGTCACACACCCATGTATATACCACCAAGACTTAGAAATACAATATTACATATATAGTTGAAGACTCCTGTCATCCTGTCAATTCTATTCCACTCCTATCCTCTAAAGAGGTAACTATTCTTAATTTATTTATAATTCCCATACGTACTTCTTTTATAATATAAATGTATAAAAAATTGTCTTGCACATTATTACATTTTGTATAGATGGCATCACACATGCTTCTATAATTTGTTTTTTCCCTCAACACTGTTTTTGAGATATATTGATAGTCATACAGAAAACTCTAGTTAATTCATTTTAAGTGCTGTGTAACATTCCATTAAATGACTATACCAGAAAACAAACAAACAAAACTGTGGTGCTAATCCCTGGCTCACTGCAGAGCTTGCAGATCCAGAATTACACTGCATTCTTTACTTTGTAGCCTGCAATCTATTCAGGGTCATTGAGAACTTCCCTTTCCCTATGTTGAGTTAAAGCACTCAGGGGAAAGTGCCTACCACCCAAACCCTGGAAGCCTGGGTTTTTGCTCCTGTACTGAACTGCAAAACTGCACTCATGAGGAAGACTCTCCTTAATTGATGATTTTCCATGGGGTCAAATCTCCCATTTCCCCTTCCATTCCCAATCACCCAGCAGGTGTCTAGGTTACCATATGTAAGGGTTTGCCAAAGCCTTCCATGTCAGCCTGAGGTCAGTCCCATGGAAGGGAAATGATTTTGGAGAAAAGTGACATTACTTCAGAGGCACAGCTTGGTTTGAGTACTGCCTTGGGCTTAGCAGTAAGAAACCTGAAGATAGTGAGAAGCAAAAAGGTAAGGAGTTTGTCCCAGGGTAATGTCTGGAATCAGAAAAATGCAGAGACATTGTCTCCAACAACTTTTCTGCCCATACCAGATGTCCCTTCCAGTTTACAAAGCACTTAAAAGAGAAAGCCATCTTGCCAGAGGCTTTAACCATCCTGAGAAAACCTGCTTTCCTCTTGCCAAGTGTTCACTGAAAAACTGTTCTTCTACTTACGCATTCTATGTTTCCTCGACAATAAAAGAGGGGGCTTTATTTTTTTTATTTTTATTTTGTTTGTTTGTTTGTTTGTTTTTGCTGTACGTGGGCCTCTCACTGTTGTGGCCTCTCCCATTGCGGAGCACAGGCTCCGGACGCGCAGGCCCAGCGGCCATGGCTCACGGGCCCAGACGCTCCGTGGCATGTGGGATCTTCCCGGACCGGGGCACGAACCCTTGTCCACTGCATCGGCAGGCGGACTCTCAACCACTGCACCACCAGGGAAGCCCAAGAGGGGCCTTTATTGAGAGGAATTGGTTCAAGATGGGGGAGTAGAAGGATGTACGCTCCCTCCCTCTTGCGAGAGCACCAGAATCACAACTAACTGCTGAACAGTTATTGACAGGAAGACACTGGAACTCACCAAAAAAGATACCCCACATCCAAAGACAAAGAGAAGCCACAATGAGATGGTAGGAGGGAGGGGCACAATCACAATAAAATCAAGTCCCATAACCGCTGGGTGGGTGACCCACAAACTGGAGAACAATTATACCACAGAAGTCCACCCACTGGAGTGAAGGTTCTGAGTCCCACGTCAGGCTTCTTAACCTGGGGGTCTGGCAACGGGAGGAGGAATTCCAAGAGAATCAGACTTTGAAGGCCAGTGGGATTTGATTGCAGGACTTCGACAGAACTGAGAGAAAAAGAGACTCCACTCCTGGAGGGCACACACAAAGTAGTGTGCGCATCAGGACTCAGGGAAGGAGCAGTGATCCCACAGGAGACTGAACCAGACCCATCTGCTAGTGTTGGAGGGTCTCCTGCAGAGGTGGGGCGCTGCTGTGGGCTCACTGCGGGGACAAAGATACTGGCAGCAGAAGTTCTGGGACATACTCCTTGGTTGAGCCCTCCCGGAGTCCGCCAAAAACCCCATCAAAGAGCCGTAGTCTCCAGTGCTGGTTTGCCTCAAGCCAAACAAAAGGGAGAGAACTCAGCCCCACCCATCAGCAGATAAGCTGATTAAAGTTTTACTGAGCTCTGCCTACCAGACCAACACCCAGCTCTACCCACCACCAGTCCTTCCCATCAGGAAGCTTGCAGTAGCCTCTTAGATAGCCTCAGAGGGCAGATAGCAGCAGCAACAACTACAATCCTGCAGCCTATGGAACCAAAACCACATTCACAGAAAGACAGACAAAATGAAAAGGCAGAGGACTATGTACCAGATGAAGGAACAAGATAAAACCCCGGAAAAACAACTAAATGAAGTGAAGTTAGGCAACATTCCAGAAAAAAGAATTCAGAATAACGATAGTGAAGATGATCCAGGACGTGGGAAAAAGAATGGAGGCAAAGATTGAGAAGATGCAAGAAATGTTTAACAACGACCTAGAATAATTAAAGAACAAACACCTAGAAGAATTAAAGAACAAACAGAGATGAACAATACAATAACTGAAATGAAAAATACACTAGAAGGAATCAATAGCAGAATAACTGAGGCAGAAGAATGGATAAGTGACCTGGAAGACAGAATGGTGGAAATCACTGCTGCAGAACAGAATAAAGAAATGAAGATAGCCTAAGAGACCTCTGGGACAATATTAAATGCACCGACATTCACATTATAGGGGTCCCAAAAGGAGAAGAGAGAGAAAAAGGACCCAAGAAAATATTTGAAAAGATTATAGTCAAAAACTTCCCTAACATGGGAAAGGAAATAGCCACCCAATTCCAGGAAGCACAGACAGTGCCAGGCAGGATAAATCCAAGGAGAAACACTCCGAGACACATAGTAATCAAACTGGCAAAAATTAAAGACAAAGAAAAATTATTAAAAGCAACAAGGGAGGGCTTCCTTGGTGGTGCAGTGGTTAAGAATCTGCCTGCCAATGCAGGGGACACGGGTTCGTGACCCAGTCCGGGAAGATCCCACATGCCGCGGAGTGGCTAGGCCCGTGAACCATGGCCACTGAGCCTGCGTGTCCAGAGCCCATGTTCTGCAGTGGGAGAGGCCACAACACTGAGAGGCCTGCGTACTGCCAAAAAAAAAGAATAAAAAAAGGATCATACACCATGACCAAGTGGGATTTAGCCCAGGGATGCAAGGATTCTTCAATATATGCAAATCAACCAACATGATACACCACAGTAACAAATTGAAGAATAAAAACCATATGATCATCTCAATTGATGCAGACAAAGTTTTGACAAAATTCAACACCCATTTGTGATAAAAACTCTCTGGAATGAGGGCATAGAGGGAACCTACCTCAACATAATAAAGGCCACATATGAAAAATCCACAGCAAACATCATTCTCAATGGGGAAGAACTGAAAGCATTTCCTCTAAGATCAGGAACAAGACAAGGATGTCCGTTCTCACCACTGTTATTCAATATAGTTTGGGAAGTCCTAGCCATGGCAATCAGAGAAGAAAAAGAAATAAAAGGAATACAAATTGGAAAATAAGGAGTAAAACTCTCACTGTTTGCAGATGACATGATACTATACATAGAGAATCCTAAAGATGCCACCAGAAAACTACTAGAGCTAATCAGTGAATTTTCTAAAGGTGCAGGATACAAAATCTCTTGCATTCCTATACACTAACAACAAAAGATCAGCAAGAGAAATTAAGAAAACAATCCCATTCACCATTGCAACAAAAAGAATAAAATACCTAGGAATAAACCTACCTAAGGAGGTAAACGACCTGTACTCAGCAAACTATAAGACACTGATGAAAGAAATCAAAGATGACACAAACAGATGGAAAGATATACCGTGTTCTTGGATTGGAAGAATCAATACTGTGAAAATGACTAAACTACCCAAAGCAATCTACAGATTCAATGCAATCCCTATCAAATTACCAATGGCATTTTTTACAGAACTAGAACAAAAAATCTTAAAATCTGTATGGAGACACAAAAGATGCTGAATAGCCAAAGCAATCTTGAGGGAAAAAAACGGAGCTGGGGGAATCAGGCTCCCTGACCTTAGACTATACTACAAAGCTACAGTAATCAAGACAATACGGTACTGGCACAAAAACAGAAATACAGATCAATGGAACAGGACAGAGAGCCCAGACATAAACCCACACACATATGGTCAACTAATCTGTGACAAAGGAGGCAAGGATATACAATGGAGAAAAGACAGTCTCTTCAATAAGCGGTGCTGGGAAAACTGGACAGCTACATGTAAAAGAATGAAATTAGAACGCTCCCTAACACCATACACAAAAATAAAATCAAAATGGATTAAAGACCTAAATGTAAGACCGGACACTATAAAACTCTTAGAGGAAAACATAGGAAGAACACTCTTTGACATAATCACAGCAAGATCTTTTTTGACCCACCTCCTAGAGTAATGGAAATAAAAACATAAATAAAGCAGATGGGACCTAATGAAACTTAAAAGCTTTTGCACAGCAAAGGAAA
Source organism: Mesoplodon densirostris (assembly GCF_025265405.1). NCBI lineage: Eukaryota > Metazoa > Chordata > Mammalia > Artiodactyla > Ziphiidae > Mesoplodon > Mesoplodon densirostris. The sequence continues at coordinate 57,912,893 of NC_082662.1, read as the reverse complement.
CTATAAACACGATGAGAAGACAACCCTCAGAATGGGAGAAAATATTTGCAAATGAATCAACGGACAAAGGATTAATCTGCAAAATATATAAATAGCTCATGCAGCTCAATATTAAAAAAACAAACAACCCAATCCAAAAATGGGCAGACCTAAATAGACATTTCTCCAAAGAAGACATACAGATGGTGAAGAAGCACATGAAAAGCTGCTCAACATCACTAATTATTAGAGAAATGAAAATCAAAACTACAATGAGGTATCACCTCACACTGCTCAGAATGGCCATCATCAGAAAATTTACAAACAACCAATGCTGGAGAAGGTGCGGAGAAAAGGGAACCCTCTTGCACTGTTGGTGGGAATGTAAATTGATACAGCCACTATGGAGAACAGTATGGAGGTACCTTAAAAAACTAAAAATAGAATTACCATATGACCCAGCAATCCCACTACTGGACAAATACCCTGAGAAAAACATAATTCAAAAAGACACATGCACCCCAGTGTTCATTACGGCACTATTTACAATAGCCAGGTCATGGAAGCAACCTAAATGCCCATCGACAGATGGATGGATAAAGATGTGGCACATATATACAATGGAATATTACTTAGCTATAAAAGGGAACGAAATTGAGTCACTTGTAGAGAAATGGATGGACCTAGAGACTGTCATACAGAGTGAAGTCAGAAACAGGAAAACAAATATCGTATATTAACACATATATGTGGAATCTAGAAAAATGGTACATATGAACTGGTTTTCAAGGCAGAAATAAGAGACACAGATACAGAGAACAAATGTATGGACACAAAGGGGGAAAGCAGGGTGGGGGGGTGGGAAGAATTGGGAGACTGGGATTGATATATATATACATTAATATGTATAAAACAGAAAACTAAAAAGAACCTGCTGTATAAAAATAAATAAAATTCAAAAAATAAACAAAATAAAGGAAACAACTTTCACATACACACACAAAAAAAACCCCAGAAAGTAAGACTTTAGAAGCTGAACCCTATCCCCAACTTGCCATCAGTTGTGTTACTTAGAAGTATATCCGTGTCCTCTGTCACACTGTCCAGGACTACACAGGACTTCTTGGATAAATCTTTATATTCTCTCCTTGCATTCAATTCTCTCACACTATGAACTAGGTTTTATTATCTCCACTTTACAGATGGGAAAACTAAAGCTCAGATAGTAACTAGTTGAGATCAAGCCCTAAACAGTTTAAATATGAAGTCAGACAGTCAGCACTTGAACTGTTCTCCATAGTGGATCTTATGCACTAAGAAGGCAGGAACTGCCATAGTAATTAGAAATAACATCCCTTAATGTTTAACAGGGCAATCAAATTTATTTATTAGTTTGATCTTCCCATACAGTATACACAAAATATTGGTTGAATTCACAAATATTAATAAAGTTCACCGTATATAGTATCATCTTTCCCTATCCTACAGAAAAGACCTAACCTCAACCTCAGCTCTGGGTAAACCTCTCTGTGCTTCCATTTCCTGAGCTAGGATTTACAAAACATGCCTCTCAGAACTTTTTGCAAATTAAATGAGAAAATGAATATATATAACAGCACCTAGGGTAGTGCATTCAAGATAGAGGCAGTGGCATCCTATCTGCACTGGGGTGGCTCTCAAGTCAGTGCTTAAGTTAAATGCAAGTTCGATGCAGCACTATTGTAATCAGTCAGTGTTAATTTTCCTTCCTCAATCTTAACCACCACTTTTTTACACATAGCCACTCCCTTTACAGGACCTACAATGTAAGTCTGCCATTTTATGCAGACAGATCTCTGTCAGCCCAGGGAGATAGAAAAAAGGGCTAAGGCACATTTTACTTCTGGTTGCCTTTTCCCACGCATGTTATCCACTCCCTACCACCTGAGGTTTCAGTGTAATTCCAGCCCCAGTACGGACCTGCAGTGATACTTTGTTTTATCGACTATCGGTAACAATAACAATAGCTACTACTTAGTGAGTACCTACCCACTTGATTAGGGACAGTTTATATACACAATCCCTAATTCCTCCATTGCAGGGTTGCTAGAATTGTCCCTGTTTTACAAGCAATAAAATTAAGATTTAGCGAGTTTAAGCAATTTGCCCAATATAACAGTCCTTAAGTGGAAAAACCAGGATTCAAACCCAGCCTTTTGGTCTCAAACCAACACTGTACCATTATGCTGAAACACCATGGTTTATGTATAGAACAACCAAAACCTGTCTACTTGACCTAAATTCCCCAGTAGGTGTTTCCAGCAGGGAAACTGTCCTGTTGCTGCGATAGCTGGTTCTGGAATTCAACTTGCATGTTTATTCCTTATACAATAAGTGTTTCATCAGCATCATTAGGGTCTAACTTGAACGTTCTTCCAGACAGAGACACAACGCTGATAGTTCAAATGCTTTTGACTTGCAACATCTGCTTCCAAATGAACATGCTGCTTCTCTTCTTAAACACCTAGACGATCTGTTTTCTATGACAAAGTCTCAGACTCCCAGGATCAATCCCTTTGCCTCAGCACACAAATGCATTAATATCCTAGCTAGAACACCAGGATTTCTATGCTGATTCTTTTTGAAACATAGCATTCATGCAGCATGATCAAAAGTGTGTCTTTGTATGGGGGCAAGGGTGGCAACGGTTAAAGTATAAACCGAGAAGTCCTGTCAGATCATCTTTTGGTGCAAATGTATTATATGCTTTTCATATTCTTTCTCCATAACTTTTCTTAAAAGTGAATCAGAAGGTATAATTCAAGCTTGTCATCATATTCCCATGAGTGCAAAAATAACTTACATTTCTACAAATATTTTTGAGCCTTTTAATATACATTACAAATATTTTAGACCAATCACATTTTGTTGGTGTAACATATTTACAAAACAAAAAATATATTACAATAAATATGAACGAAACAGTGAATCTGATCAACAGTGAGCTCTGTCACAACCAGGTATTTAAAAGGAATGAGAAAACCTGTTGGTCTGCATATGTTAAGAGTTTTGAGATGAATAGGGGTCCAGAATTATAATGTATCCGGAAAAGAGATAGGGAACATCCCAAATTTAAGTTAGGTAAGATTTTTTTCTCATTGCTAATTACATAATGTTTAATGATGTTTTAAACTGTGAACATTGATGAATTATCCAAACATGATACAAAGCTAATATAGTTCTATCATTTCAAAATGTATGTGACATTCACATAATATCCTTTTAATTATTATCATTATATACTGTAGTTCACACAATATCTACAAATATGAATGAGAAAAAAGAGTCACAGCAACATGTCTCACATTCCAGTTTTAAATAAGACAAGCACATACTGCATCAAACATTATTTTATAATATGTTAATAAATAACACCTAGTTTTTTATGGTTACTTTGAACAGTTTACAGCTGTATATTTAAAAAGAGAACATTTTATGTGAGTTTCACCTTGTCAGCAAAAGGTAAAATAAATAATGAATCATTATAACAAAAAAAAGAAAGAAAGGAAAGGAAAGGAAGAGAGAAAGAAAGGAAGGAAGGGAGGGAGGGAGGGAGGAAGGATGGAAGAAAGGAGAAAGAAGAGAAAGAACGAGAGAGTTGTATATAGAACATAAAGTATTTTTGACATGCTGCTTTTCTGGTACAGTCTGCCACAAGAAAATGAAAATAGAAACAAAAAAATGATTGTCTTTTAAAAACAAGTTTTGAAAGCTTTCTACCATACTGAGCACGAACCTTTTAAGACTAGAATGGAGATCTTTTTTTGCCATCTGCTTTGCATATATATCCTCTGCACACTGTGTGTGTGCACACCCAAAGAGATCTACTAAAGTCACAGGATAATAACAACTGCTTGCCCCTTAAAATGAGAAACAGCCAAAACACTAAACTGAAATCCAACCAGTCTGAAGTCTGCAAAGGTTTCAGTCTTGCTTTACTTTCACAGATGTCCCTGTGTGACTGTTGTTCCTGTGGACCCCCAGCAACTTTTCAAACAATAAACCCCACTGTAATAATCCAAGGGGTCCAATTTCATCAGGTGGGAAAAGGAACCTGGTTCCTCAAAAAGCCAGTCCTGACAAGCTGTCAGACTCAGTCTGAAGGGAGCTTGGCTCTCTCTCTGCAACTGCTCCTGTCTGGTTACTAGTGGTTAGTGTTGTGTCTATTCTCTTCCCACAGCTACTCACAAACCCGGAGGACAAGGGGGTCCATACTACACATCCTTCCTGATCGACTGTGAATGCACCAAACTGCTTCACAACCTGCTCCCAGCAAAGAGCATTTTCTCTGCTAAGCAAAAGGAAAAGCATTAAGCCTAATGGCAAAATTAGAAGTTTCTTTCCAATCAGGTTGTTGTTATGGTATTAAGACTTTTTCTTCAAGCATCCAGTTTTCTAAAGGGAAAAGAAGGTAGCAGCTCAACTTTCTGACCAGGAATACAGATTTCTACACTCTCAGAGTCCCTATTTTTCTTTAGCCAGCATTTTCATGAAATTTTGGCTTATCCAGGAAGCGTTGGTAGTAATCACTGGATTATAATATAATCACTTCCCACATAATTCAGGTTCTTTTACATCTGTCAGTCCTCTTGACCAAAAGAAGTATACAGTATTATGCTAGAGACCATAGTAAATTTCCACTGAAAAAGATACTTGGTGCTTGTGTTCCTGGAGTCTAGGTAAAGCCATTGCTCAAATTATATCTTTCCAAGAAAATATGAAAACCATTTAAGTCCACCATGTAATCTTATAACTTTTGCTCATCATCCTATCCTCAGACACTGAGATGGGTGCTATGCCTTTGGTGGCCTCTATTTTCCATTCCCCCACAAAACGCTGAGTAGGCTCCCCAAAGGGCAGGCTGGAATGCTGTAAAACTCTGCAAGCTCATCTGACTAAAAGTTCCTCTCCTGCTTTGGACCTTTTATGGTGGGGATCTGAGAAAACAAACATCCACATTCCTTATCAATGAGGAATTAATTTATGAGTAAGGTAACAGTTAAGTACTGGATACACATTGCTGGAGTTTTTTGGTTCACCTGTGAAAACCTCAGAACTGTGACACACATTAAGCATTAGCACAGATCTGCAGCAGAGATGGAAAAGCTCATAAATTAATACAAGGGCTTTTGGCCTTGATTTTCAAATTCAGACCAGGCATCATTGAGCTCCATGAAAATCATCTTTGCATATTGTTCATAAGGTTGCCCAGTAGCCTACAGAAAAACAAAAACAAAAACACACATTAGATACCACAGACCGAAGTTTTATTTCTATTAAATTTTTCACTGCTAGTATGTGGGCTCTAAAGAAATGTTTTTCTATTAGGTAGGTCATTTCTCTTTTTACAGCCCCATCTACATGCCCCTAATTACTATGACCTCCCCAGAAAGCCCTCCCTCTAGGGATTCACATATGGTAGTAGTGATCAGTCACTGAGTAGGTAATAGAGAAGTTACTGGGCAGCACAAAATGTGTCTCCATTTCCAGAATTATCTACCAAATGACAAAGGTTCATGATTGCCTATCTCCAATTGATTAGCTATATTTTGAAAATCCCATTTCCCCATTTCTTTTTTTAAAAAATAAATTTATTTATTTATTTATTTATTTATTTATTTATTTATTTATTTATTTATGGCTGCGTTGGGTCTTTGTCGCTGCACGCGGGCTTTCTCTAGTTGCGGCGAACGGGGGCTACTCTTCCTTGCGGTGCTCAGCCTTCTCATTGTGGTGGCTTCTCTTGTTATGGTTGTGGAGCATGGGCTCTGGTTGCACGGGCTTCAGTAGTTGTGGCTCACGGGCCTAGCTGCTCCATGGCATGTTGGATCTTCCCAGACCAGGGATCGAACCCGTGTCCCCTGCATTGGCAGGTGGATTCTTTACCACTGTGCCACCAGGGAAGTCTCCATTTTCCCATTTCTAAAAAAAGTTCTTGGAGACCCATAACATAGGCATACAGTTTGTGAATTTTTCTGGGCTGTTTCCCTTTCTCTTTGATTCACTGAAACACATTATTTCTTTAATACTAACCAGATTAGTCACAAAAAGTGTGGAGAGATGAAAATCAGATACATCAAATTCAAGTATGTGTTCCCAAGCAGGACTTCAGTCACAGCCTCACATCATAGGACTGGTATCGTCAGTCCATAAGACAGCAAGGGACCCAATTCTGTCAGGGAGGTTTCTGTGTATTATGGTGATCTCAACTGTGCCATCCAGTAGTTGAAGTTTCTGACAGTGTGCAGCACATATATGTGTATGTACTTCAATGAAAACATAAACTGGCATAATCAATATAGTGAAGCGTTTAGTTCCATTTTGAATATTTCGTTAATTCTCACCAAGTTTGCCAACTACGTTCTAAAGCTTTTTCACTTTATAATCCTGGCTAAATATCCTGCTGTATCTCTAAAGGAGAACATATTCCTGTCCAGCTCTTAGCCCACCCATAAGTCAAGACACAGTTTGTATCTGTTCCCTGAAAATTAGTCAGTGGTGAACCTTACATCTAAGGAAAGCCCCCATTCCATTATTTGTTATATATTATTTGATTCCTTTTCTTCTGTTTCATAAAGCATAACTATTTGTTTAAATACCTTTTTTGAGCCCATGGGGTTTATTTTATATAAATTTTCTAAGCAACAAGTTGAAGGTATGATGCTTTGACGCATACTTGTGAACTAACGACAGGAGGACCAGACAAGCTGTGGGGGAGAGCAAGTTGTACTCACTTTATCTGGATGCACCACCAGCACAGCCTTCCTGTACACCTTCTTCACCTGCTCTGGTGTGACCAGGTCTGCCATGCCAACTGGTTTCCACTTAGTCTCCCCAGCCCACAGCATGGTATGCATCGTGGACAGAAGTGCTCTGATATTTCTCTCTTTGCCTTCAATCCATTCCAGAATCTGTAAACACAGGGGCAATTAAGAGATCCAAATGCTTTCGAGTCCAGAGGGTCTCCACTGTGACTCTGGAAACCCCTCCTGCTCCAGCAACGTTGAGTACCTGCATACTCCAACCTTCCCTCTACCCGCTTTTCTTCCTCCACCCCCGACCTCGTCTTTCTGGTTAACTCTTCATCATCCTTCAAGAGCCCGCTCAGGAATTTCATACTGCCCTGCCTCTGAGAGTTTGAATACTTTCCTTCTTCTCTGCACCCCCCGAGTTAATTACTCACACCTAAAGTATAAACTCCATGAGTGCACACGCCATGTCTGTCTGGGTCCCTGCTATCTGCTCCATCTAGTATAGTGACACAGAGACACTAAAAAAAAAATCCCTTGGAAAAAAGAACAAATTTCTCTGGGCTAACTTTTAAACATGCTTCTATCATAATATGTGTGACACTTTATTGTAATCATGTGTTTGTCTTTCCCCATCACTAGGCAGATCTGTGTGAGGAAAGGTAGTGTTTTTTACATATCACTGTAACTGAGAAATCAAATAGTATGCCTGGCATGGAATAGAGCTCAAAAGGGTTTGCTAAATGAATACATTTAGTCATTCATTCAAACTATGAGCATTCATAGTTTGAATCTTCATAGTTCGAACAAATGAGATGACTAAATTGAAGGGTCTGTAACAATGCATCAGCATTTAGCACATAACAGAAGCTCAGTCAAGGTAAATGATGGCTACTCCCCCAAACGATTTAATACCCCATACCAACTAAATAACCAAGCATGGTTTAAAAGACATAAATAACTTTCTTTTATAGAAAACTGTCAGAGTTTACCTAATGAACAAAGGTTCTTGAGATGGGGCACAAGGTTTTTGGAAGGAATATAAAACCTTTTGGATGTTGTATGAAGTGCAAAGCAAATACAAACAAAGGATCCTATATTGTACTCCAAATAGTATCTGCACATCTTCAACAAACGTTCGAATCTGTAGGGAAATTATGGCGAAGAACAGTGGTATCTTTTTTCAAAATGTGTGACATTGACTAGCTGTACCACTCCTGATTTTGGAGTAACAGATTAGACCCTCATCTTCCAGGCTGCTACAGGGTCAGTATGTTTCGTCATGTGGAAATGCAGCCCCTCTGTCTGTGAAGAGCAGTCCACTTGTCTTGATCTTCACAAACTCTTTCACTATCTCACACCGTTCATCAACATAACCACCCTTTTGTTCCCAAATTAACCATCATCCACGATAACATCCTCAGCTATAAAGTAATGTCTCCGTTTTCTCATCTATGAATTAAGGGCATCACTGGTTTGCAAACTTTAAAAGAAAAGAAAATAATAGGGAAACATTCTCTTTCCCCAAATAAAATCTTACCTAGACTTCCAAGAATCAAAAACAGATAAAAGCAGAAATGCTCTGGTTAAAAGTGGGGGGAAGCAGTGGGGAAGCCAAGGACCTCACCTCCCTCAGCCTTCCTCCCTGCCACCTTCCCAAACCTCCAGATCTAACATTACAGGAGTGAGTAATTCCCAGGTACATCAGTATTTCCCTCTCTGTCAGCAAAGGAGAGATCCTGAGGGCTTCAGTTGATCTAGTCTACTATAAAGCTCTCAAAGCAGAAATAGAGAACATAAATAATGCATTCTTCTTACCTCCAAATCATAATGACTTACCTACAGATCGGAATGCCATCTGAACAATAAGATCACCTCCTAAAGAGTGCCGCTGCTTATTTGAAAATGTAAACAAAGAAAATCTATACTACCATACCATGGAATAAAGTGCATTTTATTAAAGAAACGAAACAGCATACACAGTACTCCCCGGAAGTACTTTGCTATTAAAGGACACAGCTGTACTCAAATCACAGCTATAGGAACCAAATGAAATAAAGTGGATGTTAGAAACCTAACACGGCACCTTCTATAGGTTAGTCCCACACTGACAGCTCCACACACATAATCGTCACCCTGGGTCAGAGGCTCACTTACCTTTAATTTCTCAGGATCCATATCCTTAGCCATTTCCTCCTTTCTCATCTCAGCTATTGTTCGAGGGCCCTTTTTGTCTTTGTGAGCATTAAAACCTTGACCAGAGAGTAGGTCTTCAAAGTCAGCTGCTTTTTGTTTCCCTTCTGCAACATAATATTTTTTAAATGATTATGGTTTTTATTCTGAAACATAATATCATATCGTTATGTCACAACACTTGGTCTTCCAGGTGCTTTCACATGCACTAAGCCCCTTAATCCTCTCAATTACCCTGTCATGTCCATTTTACAGATGAGGAAAGTAAAGTCTGAAGAACTTAAGAGATCGTTAAGAATCATATACTATGTCCATGGCAAAGCTTGGACTTGGGGCGGGATTGCTAGATTAAGTCTAATTCCATAATTCCATATCCACTGTTCCATCTTTTTATAGATGAGGATATTCATGATTCTACCACCTGCTCCCTCCCCCACGCCCCCCAGGCCCCAGTCACACAACTAGTTAGTATCAGTGATGGGACCAAGACCTGGGTTTTGGTACTTGAAATCCATGCACGCCACTGCTTTCCTGCCCGCACTCAGCTGACACTTTTAGTCCATCACAGTGCTCTTTTTTCCTAAGTCTGGTTTTAGCCTCACAACCTTTATCAGTCTGTTTGGAAAAGCAGCCTAGCATAGCAGCAAAGAGCAAAGACCCTGGAGACAAACTCTCCAGGTTTGAATTCCAGCTCTGCCCTTATTAGTGATGTGACCTTGGGGCAAGTTCCTTGCCATCTGCATGCCTCAATTTCCTCATCTGTCAACCAGGCATGGTGTGCTTAGAACAGTGCCTGGCTATTTAAATGTTTGTTGTTAAAACAAAACAGAACCAAAACACAGGAGTACACGCAGTCCATGCCCTTCAACCAAAGCCGGTGTTGGAATTAAAACCCACTTGCCAGCTCTATACTGTAAGGCATTCTGAACGTACGCTGTCATACGCACACACTAAAATGTGAGTGCTCTGAGACTAGGGATTCTGTCTGTCTTGTTTGCTGCGTATCCCCAATGTTTTCTACACTGAAGACGCTCCATAAATATTTGCTGATTGAAGACATTCACCCCACATCTACTCAAAATAAAAACGGAGGGGAAGCCAGGTGACTCTATGGAATTATCCAGGAATACCCACTGCTAACTAAAGAACAAACATGACGTTGTATTCCCAATAAGAGAGTCCCTGTCATGTCGGTGTTGTGAGAAGTCACCTGTGTCACATCCAATAGAGTGTGGCGGTGAAGAGCAGGGGCTCTAGAGCCACACTGTCCTGGTGCAGATCTTGGCTCTGTCACTTACGAGCTGTATGGACTTAGGAAATTATTGACTTCTGTCTACAACATGGGGTTGGTTTGGGAAGATTATATTAAATAGTATGCGAAAACTGCATAGAATAGCACCTGACATATAATAAGCACTCAATAAATGTCAGCTACAGCTACCAGAAAAAGTAGAAGAATTTCATTCTCCATGTTCCATAGGAAGGCCTGTTTCCTTACCATGTCCCTAAACGTTTCAGTCTTAGGTATAATCAAATCAACTGAAATGTAAAATATATCATAACAGGCCTTTTAGCAAACTCAAGTTTAACCGTCCCTGCTATCCAAAATATATTATTTTTCACTCGCTATCAAGAATCCCATTTGAAAAAGGAAGACTCCCATCCAGAGTATCCTCCAGCCTTAGCTGTTGGACCATTTTGTGTTCTTGTAACTTTCTTCTCAGAAGAGAGGAAAAAACCATCACAGGAAACCCAGTGATCTCAGGAACATCCCCCAACCGGAGGATAATCATACCAAACGTCCAAGATACGTCCACTCCTCTAAATGGGGTCCAAGAGCAAGTGTGAACACAGCGCTTGAAAGGTTCCCAACCTTCCTCTTCTACCCTCTCTTCCAAAGGAATGACAGCTTCAAGATGCAACCACGCCTCCACACACATCCATTCAATACCCATTCAGTGCCTACTACATGCCAGGCACTCTGCTAGGTGCTAGTGACAATGAGGCATTGGTCTCAGTGTGGAGAGAGACAGACAGGTGAGCCAGCACTCACAAAGCGATCTGTGTCAGGAGCCTGGTAAAACCTGGAGCTCCAGGCACCACCCTGGTGTAGGGATCGTGCTCTGTCTCTACAATTCAAAGATTGCGTCAGAAACTACCGGAATTGCTTTCTATCTCCTTCTTCAGACATACATACATTTGGGTACCCTACAGCCAGGCTCCATACCGTCATCCTTACCCAAGTTAGCTGCTCCTTTCCCACGTTCGTTCTGGCCCCCAGGCACGGAGGAGAAGCTCACGTTGTAGTTGGGTCGGTTCTGGGGAGAGGAGTGGGGCATGCTGGACTGTGGCTTAGACTGTGTCTGCTGCCAGCTGTAGCCACTCCCCTGCTGCCACCCTCCACCCATAGGCTGGGGAGATGCTTTCTGTGGCGAGCTAAGAGGTGGAAATCCTCCACCCAATCCAGTTGGTGTGGACGGTTTGCTGGCAAATGAAGAACCACCTACAGAACAAATTAAAAAACCAACAAAAAAAGGAGAGAGTGAGAAAGAAGGTAATGCTATTTTGAGTAGCCTCTAACTCCTGTGTCTCAAGTTGCTGTTTACAGTGACTTCAGTGGAACTTCCCTTGACTGGTGGCACAATTAGCCTTCCTAATAGTTAAATAAATTGCAGTCATATATTTCCTTTAATCCCCACAATAACATGTTTAGGTATGTATTAATAGCCCCATTTTTTCTTTGGATGAGCAAACTATAGCTCAGAGTAGTTAAGTGACTTTCTCAAAGTCACACAGCCAGAAAGTGGCAGAACTGGGACTTCAGTCCAAGTCTTTAACTCCAAGCCAGAAGAGCCCTGGCTCTTCCACTATGCCAACCCAGCCCTCCTTCCCACCCTCTCAGCAGATTCTACTTCTTCACTGGAGTAAAAACTATCAAACAACCAGAACAGGGAATAAAACAAAATACATTCACTCATGAAGGTGCTACTTAAACTTCAATAAGCAGGATTATTCATGGTCTGTTATAAATACAAGCATGGTTAGCGCCCATGAGTAAACCAAGAGGTTTCGAAATTTCATAAATAGGTTTCAATTTCACACTACTTGCATTTCAGTGCAGGAGAGTAAACACAGCTAACACTCTGACAGCCTTGAATAGGGCAAAGAATCTTATTCAAGCTTTAAGAAATATTACTTTGTGCTGGGAATTTAAGTAGAATCCTGATTCTATAACTCCTAACTTTTAAGTACTCACTGCATATATGCTGGGCTTTTTCTCAAATACGAAGACCAGTTGTAGCTCATGTTTAAAGAGGTAAAATGAGAAGCTGAAACATGGTGATCTACAGGGACCCTTTCAGGCACCAATTCCAAAACAACAGTGATAATAAAGTAACATTTATATAGCTCTTCAGAAATTATAAAACATGTTTCTAAATATTACTGCCTTCAATCTACACAACACCCTTCAGAAGTAGGTAGTATTACTAGCCCCACTTTATTTATTTATTTTTCTTTCTTTGTCAAAATCACCATTTAAAAACTTTTTTAAAATTTTTATACAATTTTTAAAGGTTACTTTCCATTTAGTTATTACAAAATATTGGCTCTATTCCCTGTGTTGTACAATACATCCTTGAGCCTGTCTTACACCCAGTAGTTTGTACCTCCCACTTCCCCACCCCTATATTGCCCTTCCCCCACTCCCCAGCACTGGCAATGCCTAGTTTATTCTCTATATCTGTGAATCTGCTTCTTTTCTGTCATATTCACTAGTTCGTTGTATTTTTTGGGTTCCACATATAAGTGATATCATACAGTATTTGTCTTTCTCTGTCTGACTTATTTCGCTTAGCATAATGCCCTCCGAGTCCATCCATGTTGCTACAAATGGCAAAATTTTGTTCTTTTTTATGGCTGAGTAGTATTCCATGATATATATATGCCACATCTTCTTTATCCATTCATCTGTTGATGGACACTTGGTTGCTCCCATATCTTGGCAATTGTAAATAATGCTGCTATGAACATTGGGGTGCATGTATCTTTTCAAATTAGTGTTTTTGTTTTTCTCAGATATATACCCAGGAGTGGAATTGCTGGGTCATATGGTAGTTCCATTTTCAGTTTTTTGAGAAATGTCCATACTGTTTTCCATAGTCTGGCCCCACTTTAAAGATGAGGGAAGCAAGGCTCAGGGAGGTATACTGATATGCTCATGATCACACAGCTAGTTAATGGAGCTGGGACTTGACTATGGGTTTCCTATCTCCACAGGTTATGTTCATTTCCTGCAGCCATAATCCCTAATCCCTCCCTAAATCTCTGAGTCTTTCACTACAACTCATCCCTTACTTACTGTGTCTTCTTTATATAGATACTGTTCCTCTGCTCTGATCTGGGCTCCTCTTTCCTTTCCCACTAGGAATGTTGTGTTATGACCATCGGACCCAGAGTCAATCTGACTTTGAGTCTCTGCTCTGTTGCTCACTTGTGCATTCATTCTTGCATGCACTTATTCATTCATTCATTCATAGAGTTATTCATCAGTATCTGTTGAGCATTACTAAGTACCAGATACTGTGCACTGGGAATATAGCTGAAAACATCTACAGAGAATCCTTGCTCTTCTGCAGTTCAGTGAAAAACTTATCCCCTTGACCTCAATTTTGTCACCTGTGAAATCAGAACTATGTCTACGTCACAGGTATATCATGAAGGCACAATGGTTATGTGAAAGTTCTTCACAATCCCTGAGTTAAGCGAATAAGAGACGTTATTTTAAAATAATGCAATTTCATATGCCCAGCATGCACCAGGACACCATAAGGGCTCAATAAATACTTGGTAATAGGAAAAAGTAATGACAGGGTTATATTCTGCAGGTTGGCATTGCTGTCAGTGTCTAACTCAGAACATGAAGCCCCTCTTTGTGAGCCCCTGGGCCCTTCTGCCAACAGTGCATCAACATATACCTTAGGCTGGGTTTGCATTCTGCACTGGGAGTACATTTTATATTTTAAGGATGCTTACTATCTTCTTTCTGAATATATATACATTTATTATTTAAAAATTCAATAACATAGAAAGACCTGAAGAACTTAAAAAATACTTCCATATTCCCATCACAATGTCATTTATAAAACACTATAGAGGGCTTCCCTGGTGGCGCAGTGGTTGAGAGTCCGCCTGCCGATGCAGGGGACACGGGTTCGTGCCCCGGTTTGGGAAGATCCCACATGCCGCGGAGCGGCTGGGTCCGTGCGCCATGGCCGCTGAGCCTGCGCGTCCGGAGCCTGTGCTCCGCAACGGGAGAGGCCACAGCAGTGAGAAGCCCGCGTACCACAAAAAAAAAAACAAAAAAACAAAAAAAAACCACTATAGAGCATCTTCTCCATGCCAGGCTGCAGACACAGTGGTGAAAAGGCACATGCTGACTCTGATCTCAAGCTGTTCATCAACATTGCAGGACTTTCTGATGTCTACCCTTCCAGAATATTTTCTACCCATGTTTAGCAATTCTAATTTTCAACGCCACTGAAGTGGAGAACTGACAGAAATACAAAGCAGTAGCTAAACCCAGAGGCCACTGCAATCCTCATTAAAAGCAAAAGCAGTGGTCGTCAAACTTGGCTGTGCACTAGACTCACTTGGGGAGCTTTAAAAACTGTTTATAACCAAGCCACAGCCAAACCAATTAAATCAGAATATCTATGGGAAGAAGTACAGTGTTTGTATCAGAACTGTTCAATGTGAAAATACCTAAAGGAGAAGGATACTACCTTTTTAAAAAAAATTGAAGCTATATAATTTGGAAGTTTAATTTTTACTCTAAAGCAATTACCTAGGAGTCAAAAATTCTAATGTGTAGCACTTGCTCATATACCTGTTCACTGTGTAGCTTCAGGAAAGTCACTTACCTTTCCTAAGTTATGTGAGTTGAAAAATAGGGTAATTTACGAAACTAGTTTCCCCAGCAGTTTTTAAGAATTACTGCATTTTAAAAACAATAAAGAACTCTTGAACTCCTCCTAGTAGGTATACTGTTGCAGTGATATGGATGCAGCTATTCTGAAACTATTTTTGTTGTCTATTAATGTTGAGATCCAAGGAAACGGAAGATACACATATGGAATAGGGGAAGGTAAGGAAGAACCCTGTGGTAGTGGATGGAATTATATACTGATATATGCATTTATATCCACTCATCACCTATCTCCATCTCCTGAAAGGCAGAGCAATGACACCCACCCCCATACCAAAAAACATACTTAGAACACAGATTCTGGTTTCTAAATACCACTCCCCACAAAAAGGAATGAGGATTCTTGGAAATGCCTGATTCCAGGACTGGGGTGTAAAAAGTTCAAGACAAGCCTAGAACATCTTGTTCTGCCATAAAGAAAGAAAGTTCTCAAAGATGATGGAATCAAGTGAAAAAGATATAGAAGCCAGAACAAAGGAGCTTTCGCAAACTAAATGTGGGACAATGTGAACATTAAATAATGACAATAATAGATGATAACCAACTGAATCCAAAACGAATCCACTAGTCTGTTATGATGTGAGAGAGGGAGGGAATCAGAAAGGAAGGGGGGAGGGGATGGAGAGAGAGGAGATTCTGCCTTAGAGTGAAATGCTAACTAATATATATAGAAAGAAGGACAGAATCAGACAATCACAATTCTGCAGATATCATGGTAATGCCTGCTTTAGGCAAGGATCACTAATGAATGCTGAAACTACTGGGTAAAAGTCAGATGGAGAACAGGATATTCTCAAATAGAACAGTCTCAAATTATCTCCCCAGATTACTCATTAATTACTACAGGGAAAAATGGTAACTTCATGGTGAAGAAACCTGGCAGACATCACCTTAACCAAGTGATCAAAGTTAACAAATCGAGACGTTCTCAACTGGCCTGTACCCTTCAAGTATTGATGTCATGAAAGGCTGAGGAATGATTCCAGGTTAAAGGTGTCTAAAAGGACATGACAACTAGATGCAAGACACGATGCTGGAGTTTTTAAAAGAACTTCCTATAAAGGTCACCTCGTCAGAGAGGCCTTCCCTAACCACTTGATATCTAAAATAACACCCCAGCCCATCCCCAACTCGCCATCACTTTCTACCTTACTTTTTTCACAGCACTCTGCACGGGGGTTATAGTGCAAACTCCAGACCTAGACTTCATGGTGTAGAAACCTTGTGATTTGGGCAAGTTACTTAAACTTTTGTGTCCAGGTTTCTTCATCTGAAAATGAGGACTATAACAGTTCCTACTTCAAAAGATTATTGGGAAGATTAAATGAAATGATACATGTAAAGCACTTAAAATAGAGCCTGGCACATAGTAAAACCTCCAAATAAACAATAATTGTTTTTATTACTTGACATTATATTATATATTTATTCATTTAGTATTTGTTTCCCCTTCTAGAATATAAGCCTTACGAAGGCAGGAATTTTGTTTTGGTTTTGTTAGTTTGGTTGGTTGGTTTTTACTAAAAGAGTGTTAGCACGTAGAAGGCACTTAGTAAGTAGTTGTGGGATGAATAAATGGGTAAAAAATGAACAGTGAATAAGATTTTATTTGAAGTAGAACTTTGCCTGTTATATATGATGTTATTATTCTAAAATGTGAAGTTTATTTTAAGATATAAAAAAGAGAAATAATTTTGAGAGTTTTTAAAAGGAAAAAAGGTCTAAAGGGTATAAAAGAAAAGGTCAAGATTCTGACATAACTACTGGCAAAAAATAAAAAGGTAGTCACGTTCTCATTCTCTGCAGACAATTTGGCTCTAAATGCCTCAGGAGGGCTTTCAGAGAAACTAAACTATCAACGTGTCTCATTTAATCCTTAGTGTGAGGGCTGCCTCACCTTTATTTAACAACTCTGTACTGCCCAGAGAAGGAAGGAAAAGGAGGAAGAAAAGGTTTCAGAACACACTAGTCCAATGAACTACTCCTTGAAGAAAGGTTCCTTG
This sequence comes from Mesoplodon densirostris, assembly GCF_025265405.1. Classification (NCBI taxonomy): domain Eukaryota; kingdom Metazoa; phylum Chordata; class Mammalia; order Artiodactyla; family Ziphiidae; genus Mesoplodon; species Mesoplodon densirostris. Next base: position 57,895,944 of record NC_082662.1, on the reverse strand, counting down.
GTGAAATAGTTTGAGAACCCTGCACACTGTATTCTCCTAGTGGGAAGCATCACCATGAGCACTGATTCTCAGAAGTTTTTGCAGTAACCCAAGTCCACCGAACCCAGTGTTTCCAAACTTCCTTCCTCATGAAACATTTATTTTATAATAATAATTAACATACGATGAAAAACAGTTTGGATATACTATAAAGAGAGTCTATTTTCTGTATGGAATTTTAGAAACTGACCCGAGAGCACTGTCGCCAATGGAGAGAAGAGGGGTACAGTATGAGGATCTCACTAGCAACTTCACAGTAAGGCCTATGCACAGCTGGCCCTACATGGCACAAATCTATCTGACCTGCCTCATGTCTCAGTATTTTTCTACACATTCATTACTTTTGCTGCAGCCAAACTCTATTGTCAGATGCTCCTGGAAGTTCTAACTTTATTTATGCTACTACTTCAAAATTAGTCATTAGAGAAACAGATTAATAGGGGTTAGTTCCAACCCAATATCTGAAGCCTGTTTCCTTTTCTTAAAAGTCAATCTCGGGTTTTAGAGTATAGCTTAAAAATACACATGATTTTAGATCTTAGGTAACAATACCACCTTATTTTAACACCAAAGATTTAGATTTAAGGCTTGGTAGCCATAAGTAAATGTTATTTATGTCTTAACCTGCTACATTTATACCTAATGTCCCAAGGTCGGCAAAAGGATCCAGAGTCTGGGGTTTGTTTTGATGGGTGGGAGTACCATGCAACGAGCCTGTTGGGCTGGTGGCAGCTGACTTGCTTCCCATTCCAAAACCTCCTGAAAAAAATAATAAGGTCATTGAAAATGAGTCAGTTGTCCAAGGCTGAATTCTGAAATTCAGAAATCCAGAGCTACTGCTCACCTTGCCTCTAAAGGCAAATTAGGACAGGGTTTGCAAATGTGTTAGGAGTCGTTAGACTTATTTCCCTGACTTAAGTGAGTAGCAGCGGCCTGGAGCAGAAACCGGGAAGAGAGAAAGCATACGTCATTCCCTGGCCATCCCTGCAAACTATTATGTCTAGCGTTTATCTCACATGTCAGCTGACTTCATTCTTTCCTATGGGATTTGGAGTCAGGCCTGAATTCTGGTTCTGCCACTTCCTAGCTGAGTGACCTTTGGCATGTTGCTTAACTTCAATATTTTCTCATTGGTTAGATAAAGAAACAGCAACTGCTTTATAAGGTTCTGTGATAAACATATAGTGTGTGTGTGTGTGTGTGTGTGTGTGTGTGTGTGTGTGTGTGTATGTGTAACTTGCACAGCATCAGGAACACAATCACACAAGATGGCTCTCAAGAAATACAATACTAGCCATCAGAAAGAGAATTTATTTATTACAGACAAATCCAGCCCGAAAACAAGTCCTTTGTGAAGAAAGAAAACCATTCAGATTATGCAACACCTACTCTATGTCAGAAAATCTCACATAAGTTATTTCACTTAACTGTGTGGAACAAGAATTAGGAACCCCATTTTACAGATAGAAAACTGAAGTTAAGACTTGTAAAAAATCCAAGAGCTTCTAAATGGTTGAGTTAGATATAAACCAAGATTTGTCTAACTCAATTTATTGTCAAGGCATTTAGCAAATGAGACTTAGACAAGTTAAATACCATATAACATGCAGCACAACCATGCCATCAAGGGCAATGTGAAAAGCTCCGCCAGGCTGTGAGCCTTTAGGAACTTTCATAGGTGGCCTTAACACTCTGTAAGTACTCACTTCATCTTGGGTAAAGGATTATGCTTCAGCAACCGGTAAAATGTGCACAAACTTAATCTGCTGACCATTACCTGGTTTAGTATGCCAGTCCCAACCTCCTGAAACCTCTGGCTGAATGTTCACAGCAGGTGTACTAGAAGCTGCAAATGAGGAGAAGAAAAAGAATCAGGACAACATAGCTCAGAATCCACTTTTCTGAATTCACACAGAAAAATGCTCTCCCTCTCATGAGGCCTCATGACCTGTCCAGGTCCCACGTGATTCAACTCCCCCTCTGAGCTCTCCCCACATTCTGCAACATTGTTATTTTGTGCCTTCATCTATGGTTACTTACATGAGCACCGGGAGAAGCCATAAACTGTCTCTGTTCCTTCTTTGGCTCACTTTTATTTTACCTCATAACTACACTTTGAATTAAAACCGTGCATATGTCTGTCTCCAATAAACTGTGAGTTTCTTGAAGGCAGAAAATTATCTTATTCATCTTTGTGTGTCCCATCTCTACACTTAACACAAAGTCAGCTGGCAATTAAAAATAGTGAAATGGGGCCTCCCTGGTGGCGCAGTGGTTAAGAGTCCGCCTGCCGATGCAGGGGATATGGGTTCGTGCCCCGGTCTGGGAGGATCCCATATGCCGCGGAGCGGCTGGGCCCGTGAGCCATGGCCGCTGGGCCTGCGCGTCCGGAGCCTGTGCTCCGCAACGGGAGAGGCCACAACAGTGAGAGGCCCGCATACCGCAAAAAAAAAAAAAAAAAAGAAAAAAAAAATAGTGAAATGAAACTTAAACTCAATTTGCCTTGAATTGGCATTAACCAGTGTACGAGAGGCACGGGCAACTTAGAACTGAAATTTTGTTTTCTCCTCTGCTGTGACATGAATGGAGAATGATGAGTCAATCAGAACATGTACTGGGGACTGACTAGATACCATCCACCATGCTGGTGTCAGGTATGTATATATCGTCACTCAAAAGAAACTCATTGCAGCTTCAAAACAGATCATTCTGACCCCTCTCAAAGTTCCAAATGTAGAATTTAAAAGAAATGTTCAGCTAAAGAGAATCGGATATATTACAGGAGTACACACTGGTAGAGTAAGTTTTTTTCTACATCTATAAAATTCAAATAAGAAATAGGATGCCATAAGACAGAATTTCTTTCTAAGACTCTTCTAGGTTCTGTTCATTAAATCAGTGAGTACAACACAAATACTAAAATAACTTTGCAAGTAGGATTTAAGATACAACACACACTCCTCCACCACCACCAAAAGGATCATCAAAAGACCAAGATTAGCTTTACCAAGCCTTACATTTACCTGTTTTGTTTGCTTAGTACGAATCAAGACATTGTGTACCTTCCCATCATTGAGTTAAGTAGAACATGCCATTATCAAAAATAACAGTTCTTCCCTTTTAGTTCTCCCTTCCCTTTTTCCATAGTAATCCATGAAAACTGAGGTGGAAATTAGACAATTTTACTAACATTTGCTCTTTGATTTCCGGTAAACTCTGACCTTAGTCTTACATCTAACTAGGATACAGAAGTAGGAATTAGTACTTCAACCTTTTTACTAATCAAACCTTCAAATCCTTACCACCTACCACACATAAGGCACCACACTAGAGAACAGAGAGCTTAAGGACACAGTACCTCTCCTTAAGAAACTTAAAATCTGTTGGAGAGAAAGGAATAAACAAATGAAACAGTAATTACCCAATATTTTAAACTTCTATTTTGCCTTTTATTATGGTTACTTGTTTAGTTTTTCTTCTCAAATTGTGCCCCAAATGATTATTCTCTTCAGAGTAGATATTCAATAAATATTTGTAAAACTCAAAGGCAATATTTCTTGATTTTCAGAAGAGATTGATGGTGCCTTGTAGAAATCCAAGGTGGGCAATCTGACCTCCCAATATGACACCTGAGTCTCACCTGTATATGAAGAGGATGCAACTGACCCACTAACAGTGGAGTAATTCCCTTCTCATCAAGGATGGTGGAAAATTCTTTCACTCACTAGCATGGCACAGATCAAAATAAGAAGTGTAGCCACAAAATGAAGGAGTGCTAACTGTCTGAAACTGAGTTATAAACATCTTCTAACATGCTCACAAGAGAGAACTGAGTCCACTACTGCCATGCCAAAGCATGGACATCCATACCCATGGGACATAAAAGGTAGTACTCATATGAAAACAGTAAATTCAAAGTATTAAAGTCAGGAAAATATATAACCTTATTAACATTATCATTATGCATCACAGAGACTTAGATAGGAAAAAGTTACAATTCATTTTATATTTATATATTATATGGAAAGACAGATAGATAAAACCTACCGTGTGCCAATAACTCTTCTAGGCACTACAGAAACATTCATAAACAAAACAAACAAAAATCCCTGCCTTTGTGAGCTCATGTTCTAGTGAGGAGAGAAAGACAACAAAAATAAACAACACATAAGTACATTATTGAGTATATTAAAGTTGGCAAGTACAATGGAAAGGAAAATGCAGAGGAGCAGGAGGATGGGTTTTAATGTGAAATGGGGCAGCCAGAGTAAACCCCATCGAGAAGCTAACAGCTGAGTAAAGACCAAGGAGGTGAAGGAATTAGCTATGCCTATGTCTTGGGAAGAGGGGACACCCAGTGCAACAACAGAGAGGCTACTGTGGCTGGAATGGAGTGAGCAAGAGGGAGAGAATGGGAAAGGAGGTCACAGCCCTGGGTGCTAGAGCACAAAGTGCCTACATAGGCCATTTCAAGGACTTTGGCTTCCATGCTGATTGAGGCACTGAGATTTTGAGCAATGATGTAACCTACACTTTAAATAAGTGAACAAAAACAACAGCTATAACCTATCTGCCTGCGTCTTTCCTCTCAGGGTAGACAACTTCCAATCAGGAGATTCTTTTAAGTGGGCACTACTCAAAGGTCAGAGGTGAATTTCTTGTATGTTGTCCTGTGGACCCACTTCAAATAGTTTGAGATTTAAGACCAACAGGAAATCACCTATTAAGGTTGTTCTTGGACTGCTTTCTGTTTTTCGGTCGTTACAGTTTGACTAGTGTTGCACAACTCATCTTCCTTTTGCATTTGCATGGCTTCCATGAAGTCAAGCTGATGACTGGACTGCATTCTCCAAGGGGACTCAGGGTGCCTTCAACAACAAATACATCATCCTCTAGGTTGAGGCCAATGATGATCAATATCCTTCAACATCAGGAATGAGCTTCCGTTTTCCAGCTCAAAGTCATCTGTCCTTCACTGAAGAGCTTTGGTTTTAATCAGTGTTACCTAAGTGATACCTTTTCGCTCTTACAAATGGATGTGATTACGATTCTTTCTACACAACCTAAGTCTCTAATACAGAAATATAATGTGGGCCATGTGTAATTTAAAACTTTTCTAGTAGTGACATTAAGAAAGGCAAAAAGACACTTTTAGTAAAATTAATTTTAACAAAATATTTTATTTAAACCAATATATTTAAAAAATTATATCAAGTGACCAATATAAAAATATTAATAAGATATTCTACTTTTTTTTGTACTGAGTTTTGAAACCTGGTATGAACTTTACACTTAGAGTGCATTTCAAATCAGACTGGCCACATCTCAAGTGCTCAACAGCCACGTGTGGTTAGTGGCTTCATATTAGAACTAGTCTAATATACCAGGATATTGTATTCTAAACTGTTCTGTGGAGTATTAATTTTGTGAAATGCTCATCATATCACATTTTATTAACCTAGGACTCATTTTTTCACATTTCAAAGACTTCAACTAGTATGCATCTTCCAATCAACTAAAAGTGGCAGTGTTTTTTTTAATAGTACATAAAATAAAGATATGTGCTACAATTAATGGTGCCCTATAATTATGTGCATGTAGCTCTAATGTAAAAAAAAAAAAATTCCAAATTAAATTTTAGGAAAGCTGAGTAAAACAAAGTTAAGTAGACTTCTTTATTGTATAATATCTCAGAGCTTTTAATATGTTAATGTGAATTGTTAATTTTCAAAAGAGAGATGCATTATGTAGCTTTCCAAAAAAACAAAAACCAAAAAAAAAACGCACCTACAGGGTGCTTTTATATCTGAGCACCTCCTGCTATCTGTGGAAAACCATGCTCCACTGAACACAGTATGAAATACTTCCTTACCGTGCACTGTAGGTGAAGGACTTCTCGTAGGCTGAAGAAAGGGGTCACTGGAAGCACTGGCTGTGTTCAGAAAAGAACCCAGCAAATCTTGACCTGATGGTTTAGAAGGTGCTCCAAATGGGTCAAAGGTGGCGCCTAGAAAACAACAGGAGAAAGGTATTTCTTTGTCCTATGAGTTCACCCATTCAACAACTACTGCAGAGCTGTCACTCTTACAAGGCTGTAAGCCAAATACTTGAAAAATCAGGATGATGCCTGCCTCACAGGCTGTTCTACAGACCCATCCTATCCTTATAACTTCCTCCAGGGTTAACAAAGGATCCCAAGGATTTCTGACCACACATGAATAATCCCTTCTTTGTGGACAAAGGAGAACTCTGGATTTACCTGTTGGATGAACCATAAACACTACAAGCAAGGGCCCCTTGGGCCTTCGGGCGTCTTAATAACATAAGATAAGTCAGCCAAGCTTACAGACTAATAGATGAGTGGTGAAACAATGCCTGGACCATAGGAGATACCCAATGAATGAACTGTGCTCATATTCAGTGAATTCGTGGACCAAAACCAGGCCCTGTTATTAAGGTGAACAATAGAAAACCTCATTGACCAGGCTTTGTTTAGTTTTGTTTGTGTTCTTAGTGGTCTTTGGCTCACTGAAAGTTAAAAAGGGAAGAAACTGAGCATGACAAAAACTGAACTCTTATCATACCTTGTCCTGTGAAGCTAAAATATTTCTGAAACATTGCCTGTCAACAACTTGCCAGAAACTAGATGCAGATGTAGTGAAATGAGAAAAAGTTTGTGAATGAACCAAGGATGCTAGAACAAAGTGGCAGCTGAGGTTTCTAGCAAAAATGTAATAATATTAATACTGTATCATTTCTTCAGGGTTTACCGTTGTCTTTCATAAAGAATACCTCAGCTAATCCTTAATATCTCCCTGTCAGACAGAAGCGATATTATCTTCATTCCACAGACAACAAAACTGAGGTTCAGAGAGCCAAGTTTCTTGTCCAATGTCAAGCAAATGATAAGGCTGGACTCATGTTCAAGTTTTCTGACTCCAAATTCCAGGAATTACCCAAAGGCATCTCACATTCCTTACAGGTGTGAAGTGAATGTGATGAAAACCATGCAGAGTGGCATGTATATAATTGGGCTTTAATTTCTCATTATTGGTCAAGGGACAAAATTCCGTTTAGCTCCCTGTAGTAAGATGTCACTTCCTAATTTGTAAGGATCAAGCTAATGGGCTCTCAGTTTCCTGGAGTGAGACTGACCTATTCTAGGAATAGACAACTAGAATCAAACAAGTTAACGAATAAATTCCACTCTCAAAACCCAAGTAGGATATATGATTTAATATGTGTTCAGCTATGACTTCATTGGCATAATGCTCTCCTAATATCTGCTGGGCAGCAGATGAGCCTTGTGTAGCAGCAATGAATCAATGATATGTCAGGCACTCTGTTACATGATGTATATCCCTTACCTCAATTTTGTTGTTGTTGTTGTTGTTTTTGCAGTACGTGGGCCTCTCACTGTTGTGGCCCCTCCTGTTGCGGAGCACAGGCTCTGGACGCGCAGGCTCAGCAGCCATGGCTCACGGGCCCAGCTGCTCCGCGGCATGCGGGATCCTCCCAGACCGGGGCACGAACCCGTGTCCCCTGCACTGGCAGGTGGACTCTCAACCGCTGCGCCACCAGGGAAGCCCCCTTACCTCATTTAATACTTATAAAACTTTATCCCTTCTATAAAATGAGAATACTGAGATTTATAGAGTAACTGTAAGAGGACATTGGGTTAATGCTTCTACACCTAAGTTTGAAGTCAACCAGTAGAGGATTCTAAAATCTTTTCACTATTACTTGGTATACTTTTAATATCAACTTATGTTAAATTAGCAACATTCTCTAATAACTAAAAGTGAACTTCCCAACACAAGACAAGAGCTAAAATTTAGTCTTTACAACAATGCTGATAGGTAAGTATTTCCCCATTTTACAGCTAAGAAGATTAAGGTTTTTTTTTTTTTTTTTTTTTTTTTTCTTTTTGCGGTATGTGGGCCCCTCACTGTTGTGGCCTCTCCCGTTGCAGAGCACAGGCTCCGGATGCGCAGGCCCAGCGGCCATGGCTCACGGGCCCAGCCGCTCCGCGGCACATGGGATCCTCCCAGACCGGGGCACGAACCCGTATCCCCTGCATCGGCAGGCGGACTCTCAACCACTTGCGCCACCAGGGAGGCCCGATTAAGGTTTTTTAATAAGCCTACACAAATAGGTAAGTGTCAGTCCTGACATTCAAATCCAAGCCTTTAACTCTGGACTCAGTGTTCTTTCTACTTCCTCTTGGAGGACAGAATACCTGAGTTCCAGATCTGGACTGGCACTAATCAGCTGTGTATCCTTTGACAAGTCAATTAATACAGCTGGCCTCAATTTCACTGTCTATAACCTGAGGCACAGATTTAACTAATGTCTGAAAGGTCCCCTCTAGATCTGACTCTGGAACATAACTATCTGCCTGGGACTATGATGAATTAAATCACTGAAAATCACATAAGGTACATGGTCTTAAAAACATGACCATTGAGTACTATGCTATCTTGGATCCTGGGGACTTCTTTTCCTGACAGAGCTTTTGTTCACTTTGGTGAGTAAGAACTGCTGAAGGATAGAGGAAATAGCCTGGGATTCAGGGCACCTGGCTTCACATTGTGGCTCCATCAATAACTAATGTAGGAACTTGAGCCTCAGCATCTACAGTCCATGATTCTGAAACTCACTCATGTAAAGAATGCCTCCAGTTGAACCACCATAAATCAAGACCAGCCCAAAGCCTTCTGAGAAGTGAAGGATGATCCTGGGAAAGAAAGTTCCTAAAGGTAACCACCTGCCTGGAGAGTTGAGACATTCTTTTTTACTCTTCCTAATGTGATGTTGTCTTGGTTAATGGGTGATGATAACAAGGGCAGCTAGTGCTTTAGAATCTATAATGGACCTCTGCTTACCCAACTCTACTGTCTTGCAAATGTTAAAGAATTGTGGATGACCAGTCACAGAAAGGGTTGAGTCTGTGGCAATGAGCAGAGTGAAGCTGACTGAGCCTCATGGGGCTCAAACTCTGTATCTGGCACCAACTGCTCCGCTCCACCAGCTGTGCTGCTGGCAGCAGTCCCTTAAATATATCTTGAAGTAAGCAAGTACTTCTCTGCACAGCCAAAGTGTATTCAGAAAACGGCAATTCCAGAAAGGCATTACAGGAAAACTGAGGGAAAGCTCTGGAGTCAAATGGCCTGGTTTTGGACCCTAGGACTAGCTGTATAAAAGTACGCTACTAATTTGACCCTAAGCCTCTATTTCCTCAACTATAAAATGGAGATAATAGCACCTATTTACTGTGTTTTTATAAAGATTGAATTTATGGTTAGTGTCAAACTCCATGTTTGGCAAATAGTAAGTAGCCCACAAATAGTACCTGTTATTATTAACAACAATTCATCAATCTACATCTCCGAGCAGTAATAACTAAAGCAGCTCAGGGACTGAAGCCCTGAAAAAAAAAATTAAAGTAAGGGTGACAAGCTCAAATATTCATTCTTAGACTGTCCTACCAAAATGGACAATATTTCTATTTCCTCTTGTGGTCCCCACTGAGATGAAGATATAGACCTTTTGGGGACTACTAGGGAGATCAGAGAAGTCTAGATTATTAGGAAAGTTCGATTCCACCTGCTTGGCCCAAAAGTTATAATTCAACACTGAGAGGTACAGCCCAACATGAAAAAAAATTACCTTCTCCTACTCTCAGTGTTGGAGATGCAGAGGTGGAGGCGGTGGACCGGCGCGGTGTTGACTGGGTAGATGTAGGTCCACTCGGATGAAACACGTCGTCCACCCCTGACTGTCCAGCCCGGGCAGGGCCGGCTGCACCTCCACCCCCAAACAGGTCACTCAGAAGTTCGGAATTGGTAGGAGGAGCCGCCGGTGAAGAGAAGTTCTTACTCACTGCAGACCCTTCTAGACCCAGAAGGTCCACGTCCTCAGTGGGTGGAGGGGCAGCTGGCTCCTGCTGCTTTTTGCTGGGCTTCCTGGCTCCATGAGGTTTGTCGCCATTGGCGTTGCCATGTGGGCTGGAAAGGGTCAGAAGTTCATCATCCGACTGCTCACTTTCCTGATTCACTAGGGCAGCGTGGTCCTCCTCACAGAATGATTTCTCCGATTTCTGATCTAAGGAAGGCCGTTATGCCAGGAAACAGTTAGTGACCAGCCACAGCATTATTACTTTTTGTTAGAGTCTATGTACATAACTTCAGAAAGAGAGAAAAAGCAGCCTGAAAAAACACAATGCTTTTAGACCCTTACCAATGGAAAACTTGGATGTATTTCACATTACATCCAATTACTACTTGTTGAGCATCTGAGAGGCAGTATAGCATAGGAGTGAAGAGCAAGAACTCTAGAATCAGCCTGAGTCTGAATCTCATCTCTGCTACTTACTGGCTCTGTGACACTGAGAAGGTGACTTTACTTCTCTGTGCCTTGGTTTTCTCCTCAGCAAAATGGGAGTAATAAATAGAACCTAGCTCACATTGACTACTGTGAAAATTACATGAGATGATATATGGAAAGTGCTCAGATCAATAGTAAGTAGTACTTAAGTGGTTTTTATTATTTTTTAAAATTACTACTATCATCATCATCTTCTTTTTCCCAGCACTATGCTAGGTGCTTTGAAGAAAACATTATCTCCTAGTCCTCTGCTGCCTCCTCTCACTGTCTTTTCTTCTCCATGTGGTCTGGGACCAAAAGCAAGGTCTTTCTCCCACAGCCTGGAGCAGAAGTGAAGCCCACACCTAATAAGTGAATAGAGGGAACGGCTCTGCTTAGGATGGTCCTTACACCAACCTAGGAGGAGATACTTTCAGCATAAAATTGGGCCTCTTCTGGGGAAGGAATGGAGAGGCTGGTGAGTGACTTTCCAGGCCCTCCTTGAAACAGATCCCTCTTTCGAACTTTGTTACTTGCTGTCAGATGGATCCACGTTCCAAATCAAGTACAGATCCACATCCCTCATTCCCAATTCTGAAATGCAAAAAGCTATGAAAAAGGAAAGGTTTCCCTAAATTGGTGGAAAAATCTGACTGGGACTGACATGAAAGTTATTTATAGTCTTCATTGATTTCACCCAGGGTTATGAGTTATGTTTCACTACAGACATTTTAACATGTTTGATAACACATTGTCTGAGAGGCCACGGGGGGTGCTAAGCAATATGCAGTTTATGTACCGTATCATCTTTCTAACTTGCAAAGAACTCTGCATTCCTAAACCCATCTGGCTCTGCAGGGTTCAGATAAAAGATTGTGCATATGTGCTTAACCTATTTTATAGCCTGATAAGAATGATTTCTAAATTACTTACTAAAATAGCAGTGGAGAGTAAAAGTAAAGTTTTCTTAAAAGCCCTTATGTGAGGAAGAAAGATATAGGTGAAACTAAGACGGGGTTGGGAAATCTACCTGCTATCTAGATTTCACTGGGTTTTCCAATTTTTTAAATGTTATTGGTCCCATTTCTTGGTAGAAAATTCTGAAAGCAAGCCTTCGATTCAAAGGAATGCTATGAACAATTTTTTTTATCAAACATGGAAAACTCTGTGTAGGCAATGGGAATACTGTCTTATGTTTACATGGCAAAGGAAGGTCAATCAAGAGGATTTTAAGTACACTATCACCAAAGCCGGTTTCCTACCCTTTTCTTAAGAAAGTCCTTACTATGGAATTCTACATTGAACTTTGCAGTTAACCTCAGCAAACTCTAAGACAAGGATGGCGAATGGGTATCGATCAGAATGCCAATGCTAGTCTGCTAACGGTAGCAGTCTGAAGGGTCACATCGGGAAGGATTCTAAACACATCTCCAGGTTTGGCAAAAAAGGATATTGTGATCGAGCCCAATTTCTGCCAAGGTTGTTAAAGCAAGTAGCAGAGATATGTAGGCAAAGTGTCTGCCTTCCCTGTACCAGGGGAAGCTCACCTCTGCCCTGCTAGTGGTTAGACCCCTGGGCGGGGTGGGTGGAGTAGTGTGCCAGATTTTATATTTTTAAGGGCAGGAGATAGTCCTTTGTTAATTTCTTTGTGTGTCAGCAGTGTAAAGGGAGATCCTAGAAAATATCATGATTATTCATAAATCCAGGAAAGATGTGATCCAAAACACTGCATAGACAGAAAAGATAAAGTTCAGCTTAAAATGGCCTTTTGCATCAATCTAAGAGCATCCATGGAGTTCAAAGTAGGGAAGTTCCTGATTTGGAAAAGGAATGAGCAGGAAGAATGTGAAACAAAGAAGACCCCAGATGGATGACTTCTAAATGCTGCTTTACTTTAGGCTGCTTCGAGGACTAATCCTCTTTATACATACAAGAACCACGTAACTTAACCACCTAACCATGTAACTTGGAAGAAATGCCTAGAAGTACCTTGCCAACAGAGAGTGGAAAAGAAGCCACCTTGCCCAAAATGTCTGGGGTTGTCTGGAGGGATGTCTATTGGAGCCTGTCCTATAAGACAAAAGACATCAAGGAAACACATGAAATAAGTCAATGCGATAAATCACACAGAGGCTTCGTCCTGAAAACAAAACCACCAGGCGACTCATACCTCCTAAGACCAGAGTATCTTGATGCTCCTGGTGAGAAGAGAAGAGGATGCTGGGGTTGACATCTTTCGTGCAGTAATGTTCCCATGGGGGCGTTAAGTCTATCACTTTGTCATGCGGCTGTAGTTCTACATCCAGAGTCACCTGAAATAGCTGAGGATATTTTTCTGGTACATCACATGCATCCAACTCAGGCCTAAATAGGGATTTAAAAGAATAAGATCAGTGGAAAACAATGGAACCAGTATGATGTTCAGCACAGAAACCATTGTAGATTGATTCTTAGTTTCACTCTGAGATGCATTTCTAGGGAAAAATCAACCATTAACCAGATAAGAGACTTTACTTTTCTGAGCCTCCGTTTTCTTATCTAGAGAAAAGAGGAAAATAATGCCTACCCATAGAATTTAAATACTACTGCATGTGAAAGCATTCTAGAGAGCAGGGCGGATATATCCAGACAGTAAGCATTGGCAGGACCAAATCAGTTGTTAAAATAGTGAAATAAGCCCAGAGCTACCACCTTGAGCTCTTGAATGTCTACTCCTAAGCTGACCCCAGCAACTCCCACCTATCACCCCACCTTCAGTCACTTCCTTGAGTCCTCTAGGCCACTCTTTAGTATAGCAACTAAGGGTGCTATAATATTTGGTGCGGGGGGTCCCCCAGGACCCTGCTTCAGTGCTGTGGCCTGGCATCCATTCTGACTGGTCATTGCTCATATCGTACTGCTGATTCCACTGCCTTCCATGTTACAAAACACAAAGGGATACACAGATGCAAAGGATCACAGTACTAAAACTTTGTTCCCTTTTTTGTTCACTCTTGTTCCCTCAGATGGTATTTTAGACCTTTCAATTTGAAGTCTGATCCACTTGTGTTTAGGACAAATCACACCCAACTGAAAGTTATAAGATGCTAAGCCACATGCTACAGCCCTGAAGCACAGGATTTGGGGGGAAGCTGCAGCATGGCACTAAATGAGCCTTTAGCACTTGACTCCTAGCTTTTCACAGCTGCTTGGATTGAAAAGGGATTGTGGCCCAAGTAGCACTCACTTGGTGAACTTTAAAACTGTTGTGTCCAGTGGAATGAATCCAGTATGAAACTGAAGCTGGAATATCTGAGTGTTGGTCACCTAAAAATACGAGAGACGCACATGACAGTCAATCAGTGAAAAGGGAATCAGATCAAAAGATTATGTCTGGGGGAGTCATACACCATCAACTTTTTCTATATCTGTATCTTTGTTTTCTATGAATATTAAACAACCTCCTCATTTGGAGCTGACCCAGGTTCATTTCTAGCCTCTCCTCTCCACGAACTCTGCCTTGGCAAGCTATTCCTTTATCTGCTAATGCCCTATGTTCTTATACCTTGCAATACTTTGACTCATCCCATTCCTTCTGTCCAGGATGCCCCTGCTCCAACCTGATGAACTCATCCTTCAAGGACCACCTTGATAGGTCACATCCTCTGAAGCCTTTCTGAACCACCACTGGATAAAACAAACTGCTCCCATTATGACATCTCATCTTACCTCTACAATGGTAGTGGATATTTGTACATGTGTGAATTTCCCAGGAGCTCCTTAAAGGCAGAGATACAGTTTTACTCTTGTCAATCCCCCTAGGCAATGACTGGCACAGAGTATGTGCTTAGCAAATATTTAATGAATTAAAATACAATTACTTGTTATGAACATTAGGGTGCATATACCTTTTCGAATTAGTGTTTTCATTTTCTTCAGATAGATACACAGGAGTGAAATTGCAGGATCATGTGGTAGTTCTACTTTTAATTTGGGCGAGGAGGCGGGGGGACTCCATACTGTTTTCCATGTTGGTGTAGCAATTTACATCCCCCGCAACAGTGTACTAGGGTGCCCTTTTCTCCACACCTTTGCCATACTAACACCTGTTATTTCTTGTCTTTTTGACAATAGCCATTCTGATGGGTGTGAGGTGATAACTCATTGTGGTTTTGATTTGCATTTCCCTGATGATTAGTGATGTTGAGCATCTTTGCATGTGTCTGTTGGCCATCTGTATAGCTTCTTTGGGAAAAAAGGCCTATTTAGGTCTTCTGCCCATTTTTAAATTGTGGGTTTTTTTTTTTTTTTTTTTAACATTGAGTTCATAGCAGCATTATTCACAACAGCCAAGATATGGAAGCAACCTAAGGGCCCACTGACAGATGAATGGATAAAGATGTAATATATGGTTTATTACTCAGCCATAAAAAAGAACGAAATCTTGCCACTTGCAACACAATACATAGACCTGGAGGGTGTTATACCTAGTGAAATAAGTCAGGCAGAGGTAAATACTGTATGCTTTACTTATATGTGGACTCTGAAAACAAAACAAATGAACAAACATGACAAAACAGAAAGAGACTCACAGACACATGGAACAAACTAGTGGTTTTCACAGGGGAGAAGGGTGAAATAGGTGAAGGGGATTAAGAGGCACAAATTGCCAGTTATAAAATAAATAAGTCACCTGCCCATTTTTAAATTGGGTTGTCTGTTTTTTTGATATTAAGCTCCATGAGCTGTTTGTATATTTTGGAGATTTATCCTTTGTCCATTGCTTCATTTGCAAATATTTTCTCCCACTCTCAGGGTTGTCTTTTCATCTTGTTTATGGTTTCCTTTGCTGTGCAAAAGCTTTTAAGTTTCATTAGGTCCCATTTGTTTATTTTTGTTTTTA
The DNA here is from genome assembly GCF_025265405.1 of Mesoplodon densirostris. Taxonomy (NCBI): domain Eukaryota; kingdom Metazoa; phylum Chordata; class Mammalia; order Artiodactyla; family Ziphiidae; genus Mesoplodon; species Mesoplodon densirostris. Next base: position 57,880,658 of record NC_082662.1, on the reverse strand, counting down.
TTTTCATTACTCTAGAAGGTGGGTCAAAAAAGATCTTGCTGTGGTTTATGTCAAAGGGTGTTTTTCCTATGTTTTCCTCTAAGAGTTTTATAGTGTCCAGTCTTACATTTAGGTCTTTAATCCATTTGAAGTTTATTCTGTGTATGGTGTTAGGGAGTGTTCTAATTTCATTCTTTTACATGTAGCTGTCCAGTTTTCCCAGCACCACTTATTGAAGAGGTTGTCTTTTCTCCATTGTATATTCTGGCCTCCTTTGTCATAAATTAGGTGACTATATGTCCGTGGGTTTATCCCTGGGCTTTCTATCCTGTACCACTGATCTATATTTCTGTTTTTGAACCTATTTGTAGGGCAGGAATAGAGACATAGATGTAGAGAAAGGACATGTGAACATGCGGGGGGAAGAGGAGGGTGAGATGAATTGGGAGACTGGGTTTAACATAAACACACTACATGTGTAAAATAGACAGCTAGTGGGAACCTGCTGTATAGCACAGGGAGATCATCTCGATGTTCTGTGACGACCTAGATGGGTGGGATGGTGGAGGGTGGGAGGGAGGTCCAAGGGGGAGGGGATATATGTATACATATAGCTGATTCACTTCATTGTACAGCAGAAACTAACACAACACTGTAAAGCAATTATACTCCAATAAAAAATAAATACATAAGTCACGAGGATGTAATGTATAGTACAGGGAATATAGTCAATATTTTATAATAACTCTGTATGGTGTGTAATCTATAAAAATAATGAAGCACTATGTTGTACACTTGAAACTAATGTAACATTTTAAGTCAACTGTACTCCAATAAATAAAAGTTTTTTAAATGCAATTACTTGTAGCATTATTTGTGATATCCAAACAGTGGCAATAACGTAAATGTTCATCAAATGATGAAGAGATTAATAAAAGCTATATAACCATACAATGGAATATTATCTGGGTATATAAAGAAGTACTGATATACGTTACAACATGGATGAACCTTGAAAACATTAGACTAAGTGAAAGAAGCCAGTCACAAAAGACCACACACTGTATGATTCCATTTATATGAAATGTCCAAAATAGGCAAATCCATAGAAACAGAAAGTAGATTCCTGGTTGCCTAGGGAATGGAGGAGGAGGAATGGACAGTGGCTGCTAAGAGGTGTAGAGTTTCTTTTGTGGGTGTTGAAAATGTTTGGGAATTAGCAGTGCTGCACAACTCTTTGAAAATACTAAAAATAACTGTACTGTACACTTCAAAAGGGTGAATTTTATGTTATGTAAATTTTATCTCAATTTAAAAATTGAAAAAGTATGATTACTTAATCCCACATCCTCAATAGAAATATCTCCTCTCACCCTGATCCAAATAGGGCACTATAAAAAAGGCACAAGTTTCTAAAGAGTAAGGTTTGCTCTTTAGTTCTTGGGCTTCCATCTTCTGGCAAAACCATCTGGGCAAGTCAAAACCTCTGAGGCTTACTTTCTTCCCCTGTAAAATGAAGGCAATGGGCATAAGTAATCTTTTTTTTTTTTTTTTTAGTTTTCTTTTTTTTATTGAAGTATAGTTGACTTAACAATGTTGTGTCAGTTTCTGCTGCACTGCAAAGTGATTCAGTTATATATATTTATACATTCTTTTTTATATTCTTTTCCATTATGGTTTATCACAGGATATAGAATATAGTTCCCCATGCTATACAGTAGGACCTTGTTTATCCATTCTATATATAATAGTTTGCATCTGCTAGTCCCAAACTCCCAATCCATCCCTCCCCCACCTCCTTCCCCCTTGGCAACCACAAGTCTGTTTGCTATGACTGTGAGTCTATTTCTGTCTTGTAGATAAGTTCATCTGTGTCATATTTTAGACTCCATACATAAGTAATATCATATGGTATTTGTCTTTCTCTTCCTGGTTTACTTCATTTAGTATGATCATCTCTAAGTTCATCCATGTTGCTGCAAATGGCATTATTTCATTCTTTTTTATGGCTGAGTAGTATTCCATTATATATATATATAAAATCAAATTTTTATATATATATTTATATATACGTATATATACCACATTTTCTTTTTTTTCTCTCTGCATTGGGTCTTCGTTGCTGTGCGTGGGCTTTCTCTAGTTGCGGCAAGAGTGGGGGCTACTCTTCATTGTGGTGCGCGGGCTTCTCATTTGCGGTGGCTTCTCTTGTTGGGGAGCACGGGCTCTAGGTGCTCAGGCTTCAGTAGCTGTGGCACGCGGGCTCAGCAGTTGCGGCATGTGGGCCCTAGAGTGCAGGCTCAGTAGTTGTGGTGCACAGGCTTAGTTGCTCCGCAGCATGTGGGATCTTCCCAGACCAGGGATCGAGCCCATATCCCCTGCATTGGTAGGGGAAGTCGTAACCACTGTGCTACCAGGGAAGTCCCTATACCACATTTTCTTTATCCACTCATCTGTCGATGGACATTTAGGTTGTTTCCAAAGGTAATTTTTAAATGTTTTTTCTGATTCTAAAACCAGAAGTCACTCAAGCCCAAAGTGATGTACACTCCTATTAAAGGATCAGCTGAGCTTATATCATAATTCTTTCTGAAACCATACCTTAGCCTGTAGCCGGCTTCCAATGGTTGACCTCAAGTGATACATGGAAACAACCACATCTCCTTGCACAGTGATGCTCAAGGGAATGAAGATTTTTCCATCTTGGACACGGTATTCTCTTTAAACAGAGACAAAAGCATACACTGAAAGAGAGTCTAATCTGGCACAATAACACAGGTATACAGGCACTGTCTTCTGTGGCTCTGGCCAAGGCACCTGTTTGCCCAGGCCTGAACCCAGGAGCCATTTCTTATCTTAAGCAAAGTCAGGAGCACAGCCAGTGCCAACTGGATGCAAATTGGTTCCGCCACAGGATACCACTGGTCTTATGCCAGGTCCTCTCTCTCCAACCCATCCTGATTTCTAGATAAATCAACTGCCCATTAGCAGAAATCGTTTTCCCCAAATACATGTAGCCCTGATGTATTTACCTTGCCCTAACTGTAAATTTATGATAAAAACAGAGAGAGAACAAAGAAGTCTAACTGAGATCAACATAGAAACAGCAGTGAGATGCTCTGTGAGTATCTCGTATACCAATTTTGAAATTCAATTTATTTCAAATTAATTTCATTTTCTGTTATCATCTAGTCCCTTCTTCCATATCTCCCACCGCCTCCCACTGGCACTTGCTCTTTACTATAGGTTCTATAACTTTTTAATTATATAACCATCTACCTAGTTGCTCACCTAGAAACCTCATTCATTCCTGATTCTTCCATTATCATCACCAATTCTTATCAAGGTCATCTCCTTCTTAAACATCCAGGTCTTCTGCCCTACACCACTGTCTTAACCCTCATTATAGCTCATGTTAGTCCCTTAGTTTGTATCACCATTTGAAGGGGCGCTATGGCATCCCTTGATTTAATTGTGCTTTTCTATGATTACCACCTATATTGAACATTTTAAAAAATATCAGCCATTTCATAATGTAGTCCTCAAAGGAAGAATAGGATCCAACTTACACAGGAATGGAGCAGTTCACAAGAAGAAATGAAGAAAAGTATCATGACTTACTTCATTCGTTCAAAATCTGCACAAGTTGTATATATTTTGGTTTCTCCAATCAGTACATCACAGTAAGGGCGACATCCATTTCTCTGTTTGTTGAAAAAAGGAACTGGACTGACAGTGATCGACTTAATAGTGAGAGGCTTGAAGTGAGGGCGGTAGGGTTTGTCTGCTAGGAGGTCACACATGTAGCCCAGGTACCTAAAACACAAGACAGACATTCTATTGGTGCCGACCACAGCAGAAGAAATAAGCAGTCAATTTGCTATTAAGTTTGTTCTCATAAATTATTAACCTACAATAAAAATTTACTGTGTTAATTCTTTAAACATTAAATGGCAAAAGAGAATGCTGCCATAATTTAGGAAAGCTTTTATCTAGTGACACTGCTGTACTTCCCCCCGAAGAGCTGATAAAGGGGTATTTATTAAATGAAAAAGCTTACGGGCATTTTACACTAGCTCAATATTTGATCTAGCAGATTAAATTTATCAGTTAAGGGCTAGCTTTGGAAAAAAAATCAGAATTTATCATCAGACGTAGCTTTAATCCAAGAGGAAGTAAGGAGATGCAGTTTAAATAAGAGAAAGAAGAAACTGTGCCCAAAGAGAAGATAATACATTGATTATCTAAAAAGGTTTTTCCCCTTTTTTTGGGACATGATACAAATTAGACCATGTCTGCGCCAACCCTGCATCTAGCTGACTTTACCTCCTATGGGATGGCGAAAGTCCAATTCCTGGTCGCTTTGCGTAGAGTAATCGAACAGCTGGGCCAGGAGTAGAGTAGAGATTACAGAAAATGAACATAGCACCAACCAGAATTGATGATGCTGCCCGTCCATCCTATCAAAGAAAACGTATAAACTTGTCATAAACATGGATCGGTCAGGCACTCAACACTGAGAGTGGCTGTACTTGGCAATTAAAAGAAAGAGGTCAAGGGTGGGGAGTCTGGGTGTGGGCTGTGGAGGAGAGAAATCTTAACTACAGGTGCCTGTCAGTTAAAACTTGTTCACCTAAAAACCCAAATCTGTCCCAGCTATTTAAATCACAAAGCATCAAGGGAAGACTGATTCTTAGGATGCAATTGACTCTCTGCTAACCTAAGAAACCCAGCAATATAAATTAGATTTGTACATATTTACTGAAAAATAATCTAGTCTTCAAAGTAACTTTGGACTTGTAGGATCAGAACTAACAGTTGAGGTCTCTCAGTTTAGGGTGAAGGTAAAGAGTTCTCAGGTTAGGCAAATACTGCTTTTTGGAATATGCGATGGGTGTATTTTACCCAAAGTTATGTTCCTAGGTGGATATAAAATAAAGAAGCTTCACCTGATTCAACCGCACTAAGTAAAGGAATGCAAGCGGTAACATTCCTGACAGATGGTGAGCGGCTTCTTCTAGAATACTTTAAGGGACAAGGAGCACCCTGCTTCTGGACGAGCTTCACAAAGTTCTTCCTTATACTGAATATGCTGAGTTGCAGTCTATTCCACTCAACGATCCTCATTCTTCCTTCTCTCAGGACAAAGTGTAAACCTACTCCTTTCTCCCTGGGACAACCCTTCACATATCTGAAATACTCTCCCTTTCCATCAACTTTTCTATTTTCCAGGTTGAAAACATACCCAATCTGTGATAATTTTATGTCACAACTTGATTGGACTAAGAGATGCCCAAAGAGCTGGTAAAACATTATTTCTGGATGTGTCTGTGAGGGTGTTTCTGGAAGAGATCAGCATTTGAATCAGTAGACCTAGTAGAGGTTCACCCTCACCAAAGTGGGCTGGCATCATCCAACCTGTTGAGGGTCCAAATAGAACAAAAAGGCAAAGGAAGGGAGAATTCTCTTTGTCTTCTTGAGCTGGGACCTCCATCTTCTCCCTGTTCTTGGACATCGGAGCTCTTGGCTTTTAGACCTACACCAGTGGCCCCCTTGGTTCTCAGGGCTTCAAACATGGACTAAATGTTACCACTGGCTTTCCTGGTTCTCCATCTTGCAGGAGGCAGATTGTGGGACTTCTAGGCCTCCAGAATCACTTGAGCCAATTCCTATAATACATCTCCTCTTACATATGTATCTCTACACATATCCTGTCAGTTCTGTTTCTCTGGAGAACCCTGACTACTACACAATCCCTTCAGTTCTTCCTCATCTGATGTTCCATTTTAAGAGACATCATCATTCAGTGGACTTCCTCTTAACAGACTCCAGTTTTAAAACAACAGCCTTAAATGTGCTGCCCAGATGTGAAATGCAAGATATAAGATGTGCTCTGACCAAACTAGAGAGGAAATATCATCTTCCTTAGAACACTATGCTTTTATGATCATAACCCCAGGCTAAACTAGTTTAAATGCAAGCTAAATCACACCATAAGCTCTCATTGATCTTTCTATCCACTAAAACTGTTAGTTCTTTTTCAAATGATGTGTTAAGTTAATAGACAAATACACTTAATCTTTTAGAACCAGAATTCAGGACTTTATATTTATCCTGTGTTTAATTTCACATTGGTAGTTTCTATTAAATGACCAATCTGAGAAAACTGATAAGCTTGCCTCCACATTTTCAAAGCTGTCAATAAAAGGGCAACCTTTTCCTGGGAGGATGCTGATCCATTAGTCACCTATCTTTGGAAGCAATATTCAGCCAATATCTGTCTAAATGTATAAAAATTTAGCCCAAATTTCTCCATCTTGAATATAAGAAATGGGGAAATATCTCGCAGGAATCCAATAAACTATCTCTGCTAATCTATTAGTCTTGTTCCGAAAGTTCAGTTGGTTTGATATGTGTGTTCATAATGAATCGATGTGGACTCCTTTTTTCTAAGAGTTTAAAATCATCTGTGCACAAATTGTGTTAGAATTTCGCCTTGAATTGCCATCAGGCTCACCAGCCTGTAACTTTCCAGGATCAACCTCCTCCATCTTTTGGAAAACAATCTCCTCTCCTTGCTTGACTGGCACTCTTCTTCCTGTTTCCTCATATTGCATAAGGAACCCCTAATTGCTTTTCCAAGTGCTTTTAGTATTCTGTCACATAATTTAAGTCTAGAGAGTGGATTATTTTTAAGTACTGTGACGCTCTTTTACTATCTCCCTACCTCTCAGCTTTGTCTTAATTATCAGTGTTACTCCCTTTCTAGCTTGACATCTGTTCCCCCGATGAAGGAGCAGAATAAAGGACTTAAGATTATACCGTGTGCCTCCAGCATTTGTTGTTGTCCTTATTCCAAGGGCAGTTTTTTTTAAAAAGACATTTTTCTCAATCTTAATTCTTTTTAGAATTTAGTCTTCCTGACACTCTTTTAACAGGTTCATGGCTCTTAGATATGTGTTCCCTCCTTTTATCAGCCATGCAGGTCTTTTTTAAAGTTTTCTTAGTTTTTTTAATTAAAAGATGAATATATGCTTATTTTTAATAAAACAGCAGTATATATAGGATAAAAATAAATGCTCCCACCTCCAGCTGCAATTCCACTTCCAAAGACTTGGTGCAGACTTCCAACTCATGCATGTCCTTTTTCAGTAAGCCTAGAGAGCAGGCTATGGGGTCTTCACTCTTTGTATGTCTCTTCTTTTTTCTTCTTCATTGGGTTTTTATTTGTTATGATTGTATCATTAGAACTGGGAGCCTCTGGTCTCTCTCGAGCCATCTTCTCTTACAAAGCTGCCAGACCTAGGCTCGCTGAACTTTTAGAAAGTTCTCGAGTGAAGAAAAAAATCACCAAAGTACCTAAAGCCTGCTTAGTCTCTAAAAATAATCTGTCCTTTATACAATCTGTTCTGTCTCTGAAAGGAAAACCCTTTGGCCTTTCACATTAAACTCCTACAAAACACCAAGTGTTCTTCTTTTATTACCAAGAATTTGGGGATGTGAGATGGAAAGAAGAAATAATCTCAGCTTTCATCCCTCTTTTAGCCAACTGGCTCTCAAGAAAGAGGGGGAAAATCATCAACTAATATTATAGAAAAAATACACCTTGAAGTTTATAGAAGCAGTGAATAGTTCTAGTATTTATGCTCAGGTTTCATTTGTGTGTTCATTTCTTCATATATCCAATCACTTATTCAAATCTTTCATACCTTGTGACTTTCTGTTTGAATAGAATAAAAAAAAAAATCCCACAAGGACTCAGAGGCAAAAAATATACAAATCGATTTTCACTGCAAAGTAAAGGAGCTGTTACAGTGGAGGATTACTGGACTGAATGTCAATATTATGACATAGTATGAGTGTGTTTCGTGTTTGGTAATTGCAATCATTGTTGCTTTTGTTGTGGTCATCCATTTACAATGCTTGGTGTCAGTTTATTTATCTCTTGTAAAAATAAAATACAGTGTTAAAAAAAAAGTCTTTCATACCTGGGATTCCAAAGTAAAAAAGGCACAGTTCTTGCCCACAGGATGCTCACAGTCTAGTGGGGAAACAGGCGGGCCACCAGATTATGATGATGCAGTATATTAAATGCTTAAATCCAAAGATGTTTAGATATATAGGTCGAATGTCCATATTGTCAAAAAAGATTTTACCTAAAGTTGAGTTTTAAACAATAGGCAAGAGCCCTCCAGAGGAAGGGTTGGGGAAAGGGATTCTAGGAAGTCAGTGGTCAGAAAAATCATCAGTCCCACTGGGAATTGCTATAAAATACAGTCAGTCTATGTGACTACTTATAAGGGCATAGATGTCTTTTTATTTCATTTTTATTCAAACATAAAGGTAAGAAAAGAATATTTCAGTGTGCTTATGTCACTTCTATTCACCCAAAACTCAATGGCATTTTTGCCTATGCACACACAGCTCTTGTTTCTATCTTTTTTATAATAGTTAGCACATTTCAGAGGCCCTGTATTATGTGGGTTGTATACATATCTGCTTCTCCCACTGGTATTCGAGCTTTAGGGCAAGAATAATAAGTTTTCCCCTCATTTTATATCCCTCACATCACCTAATTCCTAAGTGGGTTCTTAAGAGATGCTTATTCAACTTAAGCATTACCTGGTTCACCAGTCTGTGTAAGGTCATTTATATTTGACCAAACCAAACCAGCATGAATGATAGCCACAACAGCAACAAGAAAAGGTTACTCACCAAGCAATGGACAACACAGACGTTTTTGGGATTCTGTAGTAGCCAGTTGTACATATTCCGACACACAGCAAAGAGGTTGTGCAGACTGGGGGCCTGCCTGATGGGCCAACTGCATTCTGAGACCTAAAGGAAAACAGCAGAAGGAAATGAATTCGCCAAGCGACTTCCTCTCCATGGGCAGGTAGCACACCAAACGACTTCTGGAAGTGACACTACATTCTCTTTTAATACAGCAGAAAGAGTTAGGGACAGGGTCCAAACACAGAAAGAAGAGCTTAATCCTGCAATTTTTTTAATTTAAAAATTCTGTTTTGGTAAACATATTTTGAAATATTGGGTTGGCCAGAAAGTTCCTTCGAGTTTTTGTAAGCTCTTACGGAAAAACCCGAACGAACTTTTTGGCCAACCCAAAACATTTTAAATTAAACTAGATGATTTAACATACATATTTGGATTTTTAAAGGTTCCAATATTTGGATTTCAAAGGTTCAATGTTCCACTGAATTTAATTTCTATTTAGTATAAAATGTTTTGACCTGCCTACTAGATGCTTAATTATAGGATTACATTATAAATCCTGCACTATCCCTAATTTTATCCAAGATGATAAAAGTGAAAACACAAAAAAGTGCTGCTGAATAAGCCAAAGATAGGCTCTTTCAAGGGCCTTATTTCTTCCTCTTTTAATGAGGGAACCCACAACTCCATGGGGGCAACCTCTAACATTTTCATTCATCTAACACACATGTTCATTTTAACACTATGTTCCTAGAATTCTGCTTGGCTCTCATCTGTACAACAGTCATATAAGACAGCTACTAATATGATCTCTATTTTGCAGATAAGAAAACTGACTCTCAGAGGTTGTCTTGTCTAATGTCACACTGCTGGTCAGTACCAGCATTGCAACCCAGGTCGTCTGAGTATAAGTCACTTTGCTACAACAGTATACTGGTTGAGATTTCATTTGCCTCAAAATTCTAGGCATGAGCCTCAATCGATTAGGTATTTATTAATTTAACAGTAAGGAAAAACTTAGGCAAACTTCATGACCTCTCTAAGCCTTCCTCCATAAAATGTCATGAATGATACCTACCTACCTGCCTCATAGGGTTGTGGCTACAACATGAGAATGTATTTCAAGGGCTTAGCTCAGTATCTGACATACACAAAGTGATCAATTAATACTGGCTATCATTATTATTATTATTATTATTTTATCAGGTAACTGTCAGTGCAAAGCCCTAAGGTCAGATAGAGCTAGCTGTTTGGAAAAAATGAATGAAACCCTATATGGCAAAATCATAGACTGAAGGGTCAGATCATACCAGGCCTTGTTAAGAACTGAGAGAAGTATTTAAGAAGGAGAGTGACTCTCGCATTTTCCAAAGACCTCTCAAGGTCCAGTATGGAGAACAGATATAGATGACACAAGACAAAAGTCAGAGAGTACAGTCAGGTGGCTATATTAGGAATCTAAGTAAGAAATGATGGTGGCTTAGGCTGGATGAGTAGCAGTGGGACACACAAAGACTTGAGGGATTCAAAAAATAGAGAGGAAGTGGAATGCCTGTACAAGACTCAGGGATTGATCACAGGGTGGCAGGGCATGAGTGTGGAGGGGTATGTGGAGGGGGAGGAATCGAGAATGACTGCTAGGTTTCCAGCCTGAATGGCTGGATAAAAGGATGGCAGGTGCCATTGGCTGATACAGGGAATTCTGGAGAAAACAACAGGTTTTATACAGATGGTGTCATCAGAAAGTGCTCTGCAACACTAACACCATTGGTCTAAGAAAACTCAAACGTCCCAGATTCTTTACATTTAAGAGTAGGGAGAGAGAGGCAGGAATAATCTGTTTGGTTCATGCTTTTCTAGTAAACAGATAATAACTAGTCAAAATATAAGTGGGAAATTATCTGTGGTCTCTAGAGCTGACACCTGAAAGCAAACACATGGAGTTTCTCTCTCTCTGTGGCTGCCAAAAACCCCATTCTTTTTGGTTACTTTGTAACTTTTTTCCTACAAAATGATTGTGGGTAGTGTCAGGGGACCTTCCAGGTTATTAATTTTCCTAGACCTTTGAGAATGACAGGTATAGTTTATTAAACAAAGTAGATGAAATGCCTAACAAAGCTACCAAACAATCCAGGGTGACCCAGTATTGGGCCTCTGTCGATTGAAACTCCATAACAGCTTGCCCCTTTCACCCAACATGATTTGGGTGTATTTCTGGCCCATTCTTTATCCTCAGATAGATTCCCCATTGACAAGTTCTCAAGGAATGGAAATAATATATTGATTAAAAACAGAATAATTGGGAAGAAAAATTTTGCCATCAGAGGAATTGCAAAATGTACATTTATACAAGCTGCTTCCTGCCTGTGATGTTTTTCCTTCCCTTGGTAAATTTCTATTCATACTCCAAAGCGGAAGTTCAAGTGTTCTCTTGTCTCTGACAGTTCCTCTAACGCCCACAGGCAGAAGTGCTTAGTCATCTTAGTCATCTTTGTCCATTTTCATCTGTTATAGCTTTCACCAGTAGAGCAAAATGGTGAAGCCACAGTTGGGTTTTCACCTTAGCTTTACCACTTACTACCTGATTCACCTTAGACAAGTTGCTAATCTCTCCAAGCCTCAATTCTCTTGTGTGTAAAATAAAAATGGTGGTAAGAATTAAGGAGCACAACGTAAACACAGTAAGTGCCAGCTTATTGTATTCAAATTAACTGTTTATGTCTGTCTCCCCCTCTAGACACTAAGCTCCATGAGAAGAAAGACCATTTTTCATTTTTGTAACCCAAGTCCAGAGTCTGCGTGCTAGTCCAATGGCAGGCACTCAGTAGGTATTTTTTGAGTGAATCAATGAGTGAAAGAACGAAGGAATGAACCCTATTTGGCAATCTCTTCTTATAATAAGATTTGTCTTTGTCTACATGTAAAATATCTTGAGGAAGGAACCGATTTTGTTGTTTTTTTAGATTGCGACCATGTAAAAGTGTAGGAAATTTGTTTTCTCAGGCAGTAGTTTTAAACCTTTTAGAAACTGTATGTCACTTCTACAAACACTAAATGTCAATATCTATGAGTCTCAGCTAAAAGCTGGCTAAATTGTTCTTAGCACAATAGGCTAATTGTTCAGAATCATTAAACCAATCAAGTAAATAATATTAATTTAAAGTACTGCATAATTACATATTTACTTGATATATAATTATACTCCATTAAGCAAACATACAATTAGAATTTTTTAAAAGCATGTGCTCTGTATAAAGGGGAAAAACATTTAAGGCATAAACAAAATCAAAAAATTTTTTTTAACGAATTCAATCCCTGCAAGCGATTTTTGTAGCTCTGTGAGGTTCACAGCTTCATGCGATAAGCACAATCCTTGGGCAGGTGACACTTCACGATGCTGCCTCCAGTCTCTCTGAACCCCTCCCGGAGCTGTAGAGCATCAGAAAATGCCATATGGATTACAGGCTGCCATGATACCACCCAGTGGGAAAGGAGGCCAGAACAGCACCAGGGCTGGATGCCATTTGGTTTTCATCTTTCTGTCTCCCCGAGCATGAGAGGAGATGACAGAAGCATCCCATTTGCTGAGCATAAGAGCAGAAGGGGCTATGGAGAATCAGACTGAAGAGCCATATCCAGTGCCTTAAGAATCTGACACCAGTTTTGGAGGAAGGAGTACTTCAGGCAATAATTTATTTGGCATTTTATTATTATTAATGGTAATTATAGTTTCCACTTACTGAATGTTTACTCTAAGCCAGACATTGCTATCAAATGTATTCCTTACAGCAAACCTAAACAAAAAATTTCTATTTGTGAGATAGGAATCCTTATTGTTATCTCCATTTTATACGGGAGAAAACTGAGTTTTAGATGAGGTGAAGTAACTTACCCAAGAAGAGGAACAGCTGAGATACGAATCTAGGATAATTTTTAAAATTCAAAATTTGTGCATATTATATGAATTTCACCTCAATAAAAAATAATAATAAAAATTTGTATACTGTCTGATGATTATTAACTACAATTCCATCTGACATTTGTGAGACAGTTATGGGATCAAGTGATGGCTATTTTTTTACCAAAGTTAATAAGACATTCAATTTACTGAAGGCTGCAGAACTAGAATGTGGGGCTTCCTGGTCCTCTGACTCCTAGCCAGGGATATTTTTCTGCCCCATTATTTCCTGTCCTTACACTGATGCACAGTGGCAGAGGACAGATGAATATAATCTAGAAAGTCACTCTGCTATGGCCAACTCCCTTCACCAACCAGCAAACCAGAGCAGAAACAACTGGGAGCTATGGTGACCTCTTTGATGAATTCTGGAAGGAAAAATGAAAAAAAAAAATGTGACCTTCAAACAATCCTTTAAGAAACCCAAGTTGATCATATATTTTCCTGAAATTAAGTTCTTTGCAAAGAGGAAGAAATTCTACAAGATTGTGCAGTTTAGAAACAGTCGAAATAAAAGAAGATTCTAAAAGAACCAGCTGGGTTTATCTTTTCAATGCTACTAACTGGGCTCCTTCAGCATACCCCTTCCTGGTTAGACAGAGGAAGGAGGCTCAAAGTGGCATTGGAATAGCATTATCAGAATGTAAGAACTTTAGGGCAGGCTAGACTTGGTGGCCATTCATCTGCTCTTCCATTTATTGCCAACAGCAACACCAAGAAATGTGTAAGACAGTAGTTCCTGACATTCTAGGGCAGAGCTATAAAACCTTCTGTGCAGAAATGGAACCAGTGCACACACACATACACACGGAGTAAATGGCTACAGTGTTTACTTGGGGGATGATGAACAAGGTTTGGGTATAGATACTGGTGATGGTTACAGAATATTGTGAGTGAATTTAATGCTGCTGAAATTGTACACTTACAAATGCTTAAAATGGTATGTTTATGTTATGTGTATTTTACCACAATAAAGAAAAAATAGGAGTGAAAACAGATGGTTAAACTCTCTGAAGCCCATGCATGGATCAAAATATACAGTGGAACCATGTCTTTTAAACTCAGATTCAGAACATCTGGCTTAGATGATGCATCTCATTGGTCTACAGGACTTCACTGTCAACATCAGGACGTTTATTTCCTCAAGGTAGATACTGGCTAAGAAGAGTCAAAACACTGACATTCAATATCTCCTCTGCAGTCCTGAATAGGTATGCTAGCACTCTGAATGAAGGGCTATCTGCCATGTTTTGTTTTGAGTCAAATCCTCTGCTAAAATTGAAACTAAAGACAGAGTCCTATTTTAACATTCTGTTACATATGCAAATACTAAGGAATTGTTACTTAATTATTTCATATGATTTCTGTCAACCCATGTGGTTTCTAAGCCTAAAAGTGAATCAAAATACAGAATGATGCCCCTCAGCAAAGTAAAATCTTCCTGGAAATAGCCTATCTCTGTCACCACCGTCTTTATCTTCAAACATATGTCACATAATAAAAAGGTAAAATGACTGAGTTCAGGGTTCAAGGCATAGAGATATAGACACAGCTGGACTCCTGTGAGTCTATAAATAAAACCAGTCTTGTGTTTAGTCTTTTCCAACAGTGGTATTTATAGAAGCCTTGGCCATCTACATTTATTAAAATAAGATTTAACTGCAGTCCTAGCACTCCACTGGTCTGGAAGGAGAAGAAAATGATTTCGGGCCTCAAGGACTGGAAGATGAGAACCAAGAACACTTTTCTAAGTCATGCAACAGTGGGATGCAAATCAATTTGCGGCGTTAGTGCTGGGAAGAGAAAGGACTAGGAACTTGAAAAGAGATGTAGCCACATCAAAAACAGAGCTAAGATGAAAAATACTAAGGCTGTGGGACTGTCCTTCTAAGATGCAACTGTGGGTTGAGGGAGCTAGGTCAGAGGGTCCTCTTCCAGTCCGCAGAGTTCTGGGACTATCTATAAAGGGCTAAAGGTGCAGTGCAATCCTGCATTTTAGGGGAAAGAATTGGAAAAGCCTTGTGGTATGTGGAAATCCTAGCCTTAGCAAAATTTGGCGAACAAAGAAGGGGTGGGGGTGTGGCCTGCGTGGCCTTTCAGGGAGTGGGAGCAGCTCATGCAAAGAGACGGTGCGTCTCCCCTGGTGGGAGCATGGTTCTCAGGCAGCAGAGAAAAGTGAAAGATGAGCTAGAGAGGCACAGAAGCCAGATCATGCGGAGCCTGGTAAGACAAAGACTACGGTTTGCATGGAGAAGTAATAACCCCACCGCTTTCACCTAGACAAGACTCATGCGTCAAGGTCCAGCTCTCACTGCTGTCTCCCTTTACTGAACTCCCTCAGTAGGTACTGTAAATATTATTGTCTTTAGAACGTTCTGACTTCTCTCTCCAACTAGGCTTAAGTGCCTTGAGAATAAGAATCAAGCGTTTTTTAGTTAATTAATTATTTTATTTTTGGCTGCGTTGGGTCTTTGTTGCTGTGCACTGGCTTTCTCTAGCTGTGGCGAGCAGGGTCTACTCTTTGTTGCGGTGCGCAGGTTTCTCATTGCGGTGGCTTCTCTTGTTGCAGAGCATAGGCTCTAGGCGTGCAGGCTTCAGTAGATGCAGCACGTGGGCTTCAGCAGTTGCGGCACGTGGGCTCTAGGGCACGTGGGCTTCAGTAGCTGTGGTGCGTGTGATCAGTAGTTGTGGCTTGCGGGCTACAGAGTGCAGCCTCAGTAGTTGCGATGCACGGGCTTAGTTGTTCCAGGGCATGTGGGATCTTCCCAGACCAGCGATCGAACCCGTGTCCCCACTGGCAGGTGGATTCTTAACCACTGCGCCACCAAGGAAGTCCCAAGAATCAAATTTTTATTTGATATCTATGTGTTCAACAATTCTTGGCACATTCAATCTTCTGAGAGACATTTCTTAGCCATGCCAGGCACCGTTCCAAGTAGCAAATAAAATAAATGTGTTCCCTGCTCTTCTAGGGCAAATGAGAGTAGTCTGGGGCAGATGTTCCATATGCAATTCCTGGTTTCTTTGGTAAGACTGTTAAGTCTGGTCACAAAATATGTAGTTACACTAATTGATGCCTTTCTTTAAATATCTTTATAAAAGAGCTTGCTTTTATAAATCATATATACATATAAGAGATACCTTAATATGCATGAATGCTTCTATAATGATATTACATCTTTATTTACTTCCAGAGGGAAAATTTTTCAGATTATCACAAATATTTCAAGATTAAATAAAATTTCTATGAAATATTATACAGGATGTTCCATGGTCCTTCAGTTATAAAAATGATGGCACTATGTGTATCACTGAGTCACTTTGCTGTAGAGCAGAGATCAGCACAGCACTGTAAATCAACTACGCTTCAATAAAAAACAAATCAGAAGAAAGAAAGAAAGAAAGAAAATGATGGCACTGAGTCTCCAAACAAGAAAAAATCAATTCAAAACATTTGCATCTGAATTAGAAATAAAATAGCTATCCAGGGCTTCCCTGGTGGCACAGTGGTTGAGAGTCCGCCTGCCGATGCATGGGACACGGGTTCGTGCCCCGGTCTGGGAAGATCCCACATGCTGCGGAGCAGTTGGGCCCATAAGCCATGGCCGCTGAGCCTGCGCGTCCGGAGCCTGTGCTCCGCAATGGGAGAGGCCGCCAGAAAAAAAAAAAAGCTACCCACATTTTTGTTGGATGCTAATTCACTTGCTCTGAATTATGTGATAGATGGAATAAGAGGTGGAAGGGCAGTTAACTACAGGGAATATTAAAGAGCTGCATTTGAAATCTCCGTTATAGAATGGAAATTTGGACGAAAGCACTTTAGAATGGTTTTATCAGTGCTTCTCAGAGAGTGGCTCACAGGGCAACAGTAGAAGTAGCACCCAGGAAGTTGTTAGCAATGCAGATTCTCACCACACCCTTCTGCTGAACCAGAAATGCTAGGCCCAGGTGTTTAACAAGCCCTCTAGGACATTCTGATGTACACTAAAGCTTGAGAACCACTGGGTTACCTCTTGCCTATTTTGGAAACACTCTGGGAAAAGAGAATCCTTCACAAAATTCTCCCTTATCTTACTGAACATTAGGGCAGGAAGTGGTCTAAGAGAGCATACAGACTCTCTTCTAGTTTTTACTGATCAGGAAACTGACGCCCAGAGATTATTAATGGCAACTAAAATTTGGAGCAAAATGTGTTCTGGCATCAAATCTGAGATCCCTAATACACAGTACACACAACCAGCTATCATTTTGCATAGTTGAAATGAAGTTTCACTTTTAAAGGGTCCAATGTGTAAAACCCCTTTCTATTTATTAATAAATCCAGATGTAGCTGAAGAACCAATCATATCTAAAGGCTAAGTCAAGATTTTTGAAAATGTTCCTGAGAGAGAGAAAGCCTGATTTTAGTGAGTAAATCAAGAATTCAGTGGCCAGAAATATCAAGCTTAACATCAGATTCAAACCAAAGCCAGCTCTCATAGTTCCTTAACTAGACTGAAACTAGAACTATTTCTCTGCCTAGTTCTAAAAGCTCCTTAAGAGGATAATCCAGGTTTCCAGGTAACACTGTCAGCCCAAAGTAATGGCTAAGACACATGCCTGTGGTCTTGGGCAAGTTACCTTACCTCTCTGTGCCTCAGTTTCTCCATCTACTTCAGAGGACCGTTGAGAGAATTAATGAGATATTGCATGTAAAGTTCCTGGCACACTGTAAATGCTCTAAAAATGTTGCTGCTGCTCTCACTGCTATAAATATTAGCAATAGTATCATCAAACCTACAGTGTGGACTGTTTATGTGCTATACCTCACTTATGAAACACATACCTTTACCAAATGTCAGAAAGCTATATACTGGTGTGTCTCTACTGGTTTAGCCACACTGCCTCATCGTGATGCCAAAGCAGCAATAAGGAAGGGTGAAAGGCATCATTAGTGCTCCAGCATAAGAGTCTCCAACTGCCCTACGTAGCAGTCAATCTCCACTGAGCCGCATAGCAACGTGCCCTAACAACTGAGCAACCAGCCACAGCTGATTTGAAGCCCTCAATTAGATGGTATCTTATTGACAGAGAAACTTTCCTACAAATATCCTCACCCAAAGAAAAGCTTCAGAATATCTCATAACAGCCTAATAAAAATTTTGTGGATAGAGAAGTGTCCATAGTATATAGTTTTTCAGCTCCATGTGCCTAAAGGCAAAGGCTTTGAGGATAGCTCTTAAGGGGGAAAATACCCTCTTATGTCTTCAACCTTGTGATCAGGGCTAAAATTCCTTACCCTGCTATGAAACTTGGCAGTTCGATAAGACTTGGGCGACAGATTGTACACCGTGTAGTGGTCAAGATGTCTGGAATCCAAAAAGCTTCGAATGTCATCAACCTGATTTCTGAATCCTATGTCAACACTGTCCAGAGGAAAGGACATCACTGGAGGAAGGGTCACACAGAAAAAAAAATAGGTTAAACAGGTCCGCTGTCACGATAGGCAGCCACTGAAAGCTGAGCTATTGGGCAGTTAATACACACGAGAAACTTACCAATAATTCTGGAGGTAACATAAGTGAAGTCTAAATCTCCCTTCGTGTAGCTAAAAGCAAGACAGAAAAGGGCACTCATTAAAATGATCCAAATGTCCCAAGATTTCTCTCTCTCAATCACTTGCACATCATGACCTGGGACATTTCCATCCAGTAGCTATATTCTGACTTCCCTTCAGGCCTTCCCCCTAACAAGTAAGCACTTTTGATAGAAGACAGCCCACACCCTCAGGAGCACACACCTACCACTCCAAACAGGGCATGCAGCTAGGGGGTAGGGGAGGAAGTGATGGAGAAAGAACAAAGGACCCTTTTTTTTTTGCCTACCAGGTGCTAGCTGGGGATTGAAGGTAAAGGATACAATTACTGTTGAAAAAAATTAAAATGTTGATTAATATGTTGGACTTCACGTTTGAATTTCTGATTTAAAACCACATATTTTAACTTAAAGTGACCCTAGAACTTTCTAATTCCTAAGAATAAAAAAAGAATTCATATGGCCTGCTTGTAAAAGTTTCACACAGTAGAAGGGTAGAAACTTCTCCCAGTAAATAAATTTTAAAGGGCTATTAAGATACGAAAACAAAATTCTGTTTTGATTACAATCCATAAGTATTGCTTATTTGGATTGCATGTGCATTATTATCTCATTTAATTCTCAAACCACCTGAAGACATAAATCTTACCAGGGTATCAAAGTAAAGCTCAGAGAGGTTAATTAATTTGCCTTAGAAAAAAAAAATTTGCCTTAGGTTAACAAGGGCAGATACTGCATTAGAATTCAGGATGCTGGATTCAAAAGCCAGGGATGTCAATCACTATCCTCTAACGTACCAAGAGGCCGAGTCCTCCCAGCCTATGCCTGTAGCTTCTGAAGGACTCAACTTTGTGGCTTCAATGGCATTCCTAGTCAATCAGATCCCATGCAGTTGCATCACAAAATTGACAGTGCTTGAGCCAAACAAGCAGTTGGCAGGTAAGCAGATCCTTTCGGGGCACGGAGTCCATAAACTTAATGGGGAAGGATGCACATACCTGGTAACAGATTGTATAACTCTGGAAGACGTGTCTTTGAGGGTGTCTTTCAAGTTGTCCTTTAGGTTACTAAACAGCCTCCCTGCACCTCCTTTCACCATGTCAAAGAGACCTCCCCCATAGCTGGGCTCCATGTCTGGAGACGAGGCACCTGCCAGTGAAAATCAGAAAAAGAGGTAATAGCACAGACTACACAGGAAACCAATCCCTCTTTGTTCCTGAAACATAGGCAGACCGTCTTTGGGAGTCTGGGACAGATATTCCTGCAAGTTATGTCATGCTTCCAGAACTTACTGACTCTGGGTTACAGACAGCAGTGCTGCTGGTCCTCAGAGGAGACCAAGGAAAGCCCCTCACCAAGTTCCAGAACAGAAACCTCCAGAGCTACACATCCAATACTGTAACCACACATGCCAACTGAGCACTGGAAATGTGGCTAGTCTAACTTGAGACGGTGCTGTGAGTATCAAAGTGTCAAAGTGCAAAAAATGTAAAATATCTCATACACTTTTTTTTACAATGATTACATTTAAAATGATAATATTTTGGATATACTGAATTAAATAGATTATGCTATTAAATTAATTTCACCTATTCTTTTTTACTTTTTTAACGTGGAGACTAGAAAAATTTAAATTGTATATGTGGCCTGCATTATACTTCTTTCAGGCAGTGCTGAGGAAGAGCAGCGGTCAGCTGAGAAGTGAGTCCAGGGGCCTCCTCTGGCCTTCGATGGAGTTAACTGTGTTAGAAGACTCCTTCTATGGCTATTTCGAAAAGTAATACTTCACTTCCATCCTGGGAAAGTATTTTCTGAAGGGCCCTTATAACAGCTTTTAAGCTTGAGTACGCATAGTGGTCCCTGGTGTTATTTGTCAAGTGTCAGGTTCTCCTCCCTGACAGTTTCATAAAATTGTACTTTCTGGCTCTTTGTGACTGGCTCTAGTCCAGAGTCTCTCAACCTTGGAACTATTGACCTCGGGGCCGAATACTTCTTTGCTATATGTGTGTTGTGGTGGCTGGTGGGGGGGAGGGGGTGGATTGTCCTGTGCATTGTAGGGCGTTTAGCAGCATCCGTGACCTCTGGTGACTAGGTAGCATCCCCCCCCTTCTCCGGCTATGACAGCCAGAATGTCCCTAGATGTTGGCAAAATTAGACCTGTTTGAAAACCAGCACTCTCGTTTATAATATGTGAGTGGAAATGTTGTGTGTCTCTCTCAGTCTGGAGCATTTAACTGTTAGCGTGAGATTATCCATAGTTCTCATTCCCATATATTTTCTCTCTCTCTCTCTCTCTCTCTCTCTCTCCATAGCAACCCGCAAGGTCTGAGATTGTGGCTACTCTATCCAGGACTCCTGGCTCCCAGAGTAAAGAGCTTGTGGCAGAGCTCTCAGCTGACCCTTGATGAATATGTACCATGAATGAGAAATAACCCTTTATTATTAGAAGCTACCCCATTCCCATTTTAGGACTGTTCATTACCATAACATAACTTAGCTTATAAAGATTGATACAGGAAGGAAGTAGGAATCTGTGTAGAGGAAGCTAATGTAAACAACAGCCAGGTAGGCTGTACAGACTAGCAGTCAAGAGCGTGAGTCACTCTTACCTGGGTTCTGGCAGGAAGAAAGAGTCCTGACTGTGAAACAGGGTTTAAAAATAGTGCCTACTTCATAGGGAAACATAAAATGAGTGTATCTTAAGCACAGTACCTACTACATTTAGGGGTTAATAGATTGCAGCTCTACTATTATTATGCCACACCCTGAAATTCCTATGTTGATGATATTTTTTAATCTTTGTTCACTTATCAACTCTTTGATGACAAAGGGCAAGAATGACATCTCTTCTTTTTAGAAAACTGCAGTATTTGTTCTATACTTCAAAATATGTTAGGAGGATAGATCCCTGGATCTCAGGTACAGTAGAACACAGGAACTTATTTAGCTTACAAGAGCAAACCTCTGTAACTTTGACTCTGTTGCTGAATAAGCTTCCTTCCGTGCTTTCCTCAGGACAAGGGGGGTGCGTATCTATGTTCCAACCGGATCAGTTATTTTAAGTGACAGGTACATGCATGCATGTGGACAATGGTTAAATGTGCTTGTGGAAAGTCTGGAGAGAAAATTTAAAAACAAACTAATGAAGATGGATCTCATGTTAAGTGTTCTTACAAAACAAAACCAGAAAAAAAAAAAAAAAAAAACAAGCCACACAAAAAACGTTTTGGACGTTGTGGTGATAGTATGATGAGTATATGCATATGTCTAAACTCATCAAGATGTATACATTAAATGTGTGTGATTTTTATATACCAATTATACCTCAATAAAGCTAAAAAATTAATTGCAGAAAAAGAAAAGTTGGAGGAGGAATTTGTAGATTAAAATGTCTTAAAAGATAAATCAATAAAGTATAATGCATGGAACTTAATCTAAAGAAAGTATAAGAAGTTAATGACATTTATGGGCAATTGGAATTTGAACAATTAACTGGGTATTTGATGTTAAGGATTTATTGTTAATTTTAGGTGTACTAATTATACTGTAGTTATGTTACATATAGTCTTTATCTTTTAGAATACTGAAACATTTATACATTTTAAAAAACTGCAATGTTTAACATTTAAAAAAATAAACAGAATAATAAAAAATACTCATGTAATTAGAAACTGAATTGCTAACGCTTGTATAGCACTTACTATTTGCTAGATATTATTCTAAACATTTTACCTATGCTCACTCATTTCACCCTCACAGCATACCTATGAGGTAGATAATATTATTTTTCCATTTTATACATCAAAAAACTGAGGCACAGAGGTTAAGTAACTTGTCTAAGGGTATACAGCTGGTAAGTCAAGGGCAGAGTTGGGATCTGGGCCCTATGCAACCTTTACAACCATATCTCTCTTTCTTCTCCTAATACTATCTTGAATTTAATATTTATATAATATTTTTAAATTTAATATTTATCATTCCAAATAATTTCTTTAAACTTTTATTTCACATGTAGGTATCCATAGGCAATACATTAATATTGTTTTTCACACTTTCAAACTATATATAAATGGCTTTCTGTTTGCAACTTTATTTTTTCCACGCATCATTATTTAAAATTCTTCTATGCTGATACCACATGTACCTTTAGCTTACTTAAAGTATGCATCCATTACCCCATAGATGGATACTAAGATTATTTCCTATAACAAACAAGAACACATTGGCTTGATTACATGTGAGAGATCTCGCTAGGTTACGCCTAGGAGTGGAAATCTGCTTGGAGATGGGATACACACATCTTCAAATTTCTAGATATTAACACATCATTTTCCAAAGTAGCTGTATCAGCTTAAACTCCCACTAGTAGTACATATGAGCTCCGTCACTCTACATTCTCCTTAACACTTGGTATTGTCAGACTTTAACATTTTTACCAATCTGGTGAATGAGACAATATCTCCTCTTGGTCTTATTTGTGGTTTCCCCCAATTATTAGTAAGGTGAAGTATTTTTTTTTACATCTTTATGGGAGTATAATTGCTTTACAATGGTGTGTTAGTTTCTGCTTTATAGCAAAGTGAATCAGTTATACATATACATATGTTCCCATATCTCTTCCCTCTTGCATCTCCCTCCCTCCCACCCTCCCTATCCCACCCCTCTAGGTGGTCACAAAGCACCAGCTGATCTCCCCGTGCTATGCGGCTGCTTCCCACTAGCTATCTACCTTACGTTTGGTAGTATATATATGTCCATGCCACTCTCTCGCTTTGTCACAGCTTACCCTTCCCCCTCCCCATATCCTCAAGTCCATTCTCTAGTAGGTCTGTGTCTTTATTCCCATCTTACCCCTAGGTTCTTCATGACAATTTTTTTTCTTAGATTCCATATATATGTGTTAGCATACGGTATTTGTCTTTCTCTTTCTGACTTAGTAAGGTGAAGTATTTTTTATTGTGCTTACTGGGCAGGCAGCTGTTCTTTAAATCATACTTCACATATCTACTAAACTTCTATGAGCCGTTTAGATGTTCATACATATACCTATAAATACATGTTGACTGTTATGTACTTACACCCTGATCACAAGAGCTTTTGATGCCTAAGTCACCCTTAGGCATCTACTTGAAAACAAGGCTCTATTAGAAATTACAAAGAACAATCAATGCACGTGAATAAACAAATGAATAGACACATGGACAAACACTGATAATGTCTACCACTTACTGAGCTCTCCCATGCACCAGAAACCCCACTTGGACTTTTATGTTAGTACAATTTCATGTTCTGGGAAATAAGGAGGGTGTTTATTATCCCCATTTTATAGGTGAAGAAATGGAGGCTCAAAGAAGGGAAGCAACTCACCTAAGATCTCAGCTAACAAGCAGTAGAGCCAGGAATTCAAACTCAGGTCTGTACAATTCCCAAGCCTACACTGCGTCTCCATTCATGCTATTTCACAGCTCCATATTAGCCCACAATTCTCACAGCTGTAATCAGGACAATCCTTGCCTGCCTTACACACAACTGCCCCTCTCCTATCCCTTGCTCTCCTCCACCTCCCACATGTATTGCATTCATCTGGCTGCTCTCAGCAGCAGGTGTCCTCCCAACAAGCACTCTCATAAATCACTGCATCTGTCAGACCAACCAAGCCAATCTCATTATGCAGGCAGCCAAGCCTCTGTCGCCCACACTGCTTAGCAGCCCTAAATAATTGCCAGGAGCTTGTCTGAAGAGCAGCTCCACAGACCAGGGCTACAGCTACAGATTTGAGAATGTTCTCACTTGTGTTGTTTCCCTATGACATAGGGCATATTATTTCCCTTTAAACACATCCACATATAAAAATCTGTATTGTGTTTTCATTTTAAATACAGCAAGGATAGAGCAACATATGCTTATAACTCCTCATTTCCATCCCGAGCCTGAACACCCTTCTGATACATTATTGTTCTAAGAGATGACACCAAACTGATTATCCAGACCTCTCTCTGACTCTCAATTTCATGCTGGAACAGCACTGCAAGGCACCAACCTATTTAAAGATATAAATATCCTTGATTATCTAAAAATCAGACTCTCACCATCACTCAGGCTGCATGCTCTATTCATTAGAGCCTTGGAACCCTGCAGAAACCAGAGCCATTTGCCAGGGTTACAAAGTCTGCAACCTCCATAGACCCAACTTATATGTCAAACTAGCCAGGACACAAAAAAGAGAAGAGGGGCACTATCTGATTTTGCCCTAACGGTTCTTTTAGGTGGGTGTTCTGACTCACCTTAATGAGCTACATAATGTCAGAAGCACAGATTCTCAAAAGGATACTAGAGCCTCAGCTTGCTGAGAGAAACGGCAGAAAGACTTC
Source organism: Mesoplodon densirostris (assembly GCF_025265405.1). Taxonomy (NCBI): domain Eukaryota; kingdom Metazoa; phylum Chordata; class Mammalia; order Artiodactyla; family Ziphiidae; genus Mesoplodon; species Mesoplodon densirostris. The sequence continues at coordinate 57,856,043 of NC_082662.1, read as the reverse complement.
AAAAAATGACACAACAAAGAGGGAAACAGTGCAGAGAGTGATATGCAGAAGAAAAACAATGACTAGTAGATCAGGGGTCGACAAACTACAGCCCATGGGCCAAATCCAGCCTGCTGCCTATTTTTATATAGTCTGTGAAATAAGAATGGCTTTCATGTTTTTAAATGATTGAAAAAAGTCAAAAGAAGAATAATGGGGCTTCCCTGGTGGCACAGTGTTTGAGAGTCCTCCTGCCGATGCAGGGGACACGGGTTCGTGCCCTGGTCTGGGAGGATCCCACATGCCGCGGAGCGGCTGGGCCCGTGAGCCATGGCCGCTGGGCCTGCGTGTCCGGAGCCTGTGCTCCGCAATGGGAGAGGCCACAACAGTGAGAGGCCCGCGTACCACACAAAAAAACAAACAAACAAACAAAAAGAAGCATGTTTAACAAAGTGAAAACTACATGAAGGTCAAATTTCAATGTCTATAAGTAAAGTTTTACTAGAATACAACTATACTCATTCATGTACATATTGTCTATGGCTTCTTTCACGTTACAATGGCCAAGTTGAATAGTTGTGACAGAGACCTTTAGACAGAGTCTAAAGTACTTACTATCTGGCCCTTTACAGAAGTTTTCTAATCCTTGCACTAGATGGTTGAAAGATTTCGCATTCATAGGAATCCAAATCTTGCCACCTCTGACACTTTCCTAAATGCTTTGGCTAAAATGGCACCTAGTGCTAAGAACATACCCTGTACTTATAAAGGGTCTTTGGGGATTTGAAGCTCTAGGAAGGTGGGAGTGGGGAGGCCAGAGTTGAGACAGCCTGAGAATGCCACCCAAGGAGAAAGCGTCCAGGTCTGTGACGCTAAGGCTCCAGGTAGAAGCTTGTTCTGTGATTCTTGTCATTTTAAAATCTAAGCCCACCAAAAATAAGCACCAGAGAACTGCACTCTGCCCCCTGTGTCATTTCTAAGCATGTAATAAACAAGTTTTTCTTGGAATGCCTAATGTTTAGGAAACTAGAAACAGCATCTTATCTCTCCCAAGTCATGGGAACTCACCATGGATATGACTTGACCTGTTCTCACTCACAGAGTCACATAAAATTTGTATCTCCTGGGAGAGAATCTGTTTCCCACTGGACTGTTAGTTAGCTGTTTGCTCATTTACTTATATTAAGCTTCAGTCTAAAAAATATTTGAAATGATTCGATTGTTGTTTGAAATTAAAAATATATATTTTTAAGAAGACCAGCAAAATGTTAAGGATGGTCTTAACTGCCTTAATGTAAATAGAAATATAAGAAAAGTACATGTGGCTACTTTTCATAAACATCTTATTGATTTGTTAGCTGTGAACAAAACACCATGAGAAGCATTGTGAAAGAAGAAGGAAGATGTTGACAAAAGCCTTGCCTTGGAAAGTCCATAATGCACCGTGGTCGTTCCCCACATATGCTCCCACTGCTTATACAATATATATGCTCATGGCACCCTAGGCTGCATACAATTTCACTTGGTAACCTCTAAGAAAGGATGCTCCCCCATAAAGTACTGTCATCAAAAGAAAAAGAAGGTATGTAAATATTTATCCAAAAAGATGTTCATTGAGGTACTGCTTACAACGGCAAGAGATGATAAAGGATGTATAATTGATTACCTCTAACAGTGTAATTAGCTATTAGCTATTAAATTAGCTATTAAAATCACTTTGTAGAAGAATACAGATGCTCACAACAAAAGGCTAAATGAAAGATAAAAAGCATACAAACATGCACAGTACAATCTAATTTTTGCAAAAGAAAAATATTTGAGTTTAGAGAAAGAATTCAGATGATTTAATAAAAATAAAATAAAAATAACAGCAATTCAAACTTACTGAATGCCTACCATGTATCAGGTACCAATCTAAATTCTTTATAGGTAGTATTTAATCTTCACAGCCACCCTGTGAAGGAGATACCATTGCTCTCTCCATTTTCCACATGCGGAAACTGAAGCAAAGACACATCAGTGACTTGCCCCAGGTCCCACAGTTACTAAGCCAGGATTTGTACCCAGGCAGGCTGGCTGCTCCAGAGTCCAGGCTCTTAGCTGGTACATTTTCAAAATAATTACAGCAATAATATGTAAGTGGGAGAATGATAAGTGCTTTTTTGTTGTTGGATTGTCATTTCTAAGCTTTCTGTAATTTACATTCATTAGGTTTATAATTAAAAATATGTTATGTAAAATAAAGACAACAGCCAAGTGATATGCCATTAAAATTCAATCTGTCCTCCCTCAATAGATGTAGAGACCTCCCTTCTCTGTACATAAGTCATCATAGTTCACAGCCACAACAGTTTCTCAGCCCAGCCTGAGATGTAGGCAAATGTTGCCCATAAGACCTTGAGTAGCTCTATGTGGATCTTTAACTCCAAGCAGGCTGGGAACCTGCCAGGAACACCTTTTCAGTACTTGACTTTTTCTAAGACCTGAGACCCCTGCTTCATCGTGGTAGTAACTGCCTCAGCTCTGGTAAAATAATCCAGTACATTAAGAACAGGGAAAAGGGGGCAAAGGACTCTTGGCAACAATTAAAGTTCTTGGGACATCAGCCCACCTCAGTGAGTACTCTGGGTCTCCACAAAAACATGTCCACAGAGCATCAGCTTTCCCATTCCTGGGAAGTCTCTGTCATTCAGTTCTAGTAATTATGAGTTATTATTCCATAGTGTTCAGGATCAGCCTGTATGGGGGATAACTGATAATCTGAATTTTGGCATCATGATCTCCTCATATTCATGTTCTTTTTCACCAGCAAGGCATTTTCCTCTGCAGTTATTTAAGTGTCATAAAGCTACAAACGTCCATTCCTGGATTCTACCAAGTTGGCAATTGCAGGATAGAAATTCCCAAAACTAAAGGGACTTTGCAGAGATGTACCATTCGCCCCTATATTAGGAAAATACTATTTCTTCTCCACAACACTTGGCAGGGGACGAAGAACCAGTGTCATCACCACTGAAGGCTTCATCATCCTTGTTTCTAGCAGATTTTCCAGATCTTGGCTTCCCACAATTCAAGAAATGGATAACATGGGGATAACAACTAGATATATCATGGAAAAGCCCACTACCTTGGCTTCTAAAATCAAAGACTTCTTATACCTCATTCCCAATTCATCCCATTTCAGGGAAGCTTAGAGAAAACAGGATGGACTTTGAGGAGACAGGTCTTAGACTGGAGACTTCGTTTTTTCACTTAAAATCTGTGTGAACCTAAGCATGATATTTAACTCCTTTAAGGCTGCTTCCCCCTTTATAAATTGGAACAAGTTAAGAAAAAAAAACTTTTCTACATGTCAAAAGGTGTTAAAAGGATCAAACAAGATCATGTATGTCAACGTGATTTTTAAGTAGTAAGATTTTCTAAAACAGTCAGGAATTTTTATTTTAATTCTTAGAAATTCAGCTCTCATGTAAATGAGTCGTTGTGTTATATTAAAGATAACAATTTCACAGAAAAAAACTTTAAGTGAAAAAATTGACACTCCCTATGCCAAACAAGAGGCTAGGTGTGGGACAAAGCCTCCACAGTCAAATTATGGGGTTTAAGTCAAAATATGGGGTACAGATTCAACTTTTGCTACCAGCTAGATATATAGCGTAGCAAAGTTAAGTAACTGATCAAGGTCTTGATATCCTTATCTTTAAATTGGAAGCTTCAATAGAATCTCACATAGGATTGCAGTGAGGATTATATAAGTCAAAGTTTTATAACCTCTTAGCACAGTGCCTGGTGTGTTGTGCACACTTAATAAATGATAGCTACAAGGTGGCTCTGGGGAATGAAAAGAATAAAGCCATGAAAATGCTGTCTCCAGCAGAGTTAGGCAGCCTCAGCAAAAAAAAAAAAAAAAAAAAAAAGGCCATGCTGTTCAGTTTCAGAGTTGATGAAGACAGACAATAGGGACGTGTGCGACAAGGACAGGATCTCTTTCTGGAGCTTCCGTTGCAGCACATGTAAATTCTTCACTTCTGATAGTTCAGAATCACGAGTGTTTAACAGAGGTGAACCTCTTTATAGCTTTGGGGTTTCCTCTTCCCATCTTGAAGTGAGCTGGTACCTAATATGGGGAACGATTATGTGCTCTTTGCACGACTAATATTCAGGTTCACACAGATTCATGGATACTGGCTTCTGAAATACTGAAATAGTTCTGTACTATTTGGCACATAGTATGAGCTACAAAAACTACAAGTCACTTGATGACATTGCATAGCGGTGGCCCAAGACATGGACCAGTCTGGCAGCCGCTCAACAGACCCTGGGGGCAGAGGCCTGGGTGTGTGCTGCATCCACCAGCAGCTCCAAAGGAACTCAGCACCACTGGCAGGTGCAGGCCACAAAGCAGGTGGTGCCAATGGTTCTGGCTTTGAGGGTCCAAACCACGAAGGACCCTCAAAGTGTATCACAGCCCTGACAAGTCAGTAACACACTCAGTCCTTCTTGAGCTGGAATAAGGTGACGGGCCCTCTGAGAGAGTCAACTTAACAGGGATGTTGCTGGAAGGATCTGATGCCATTCCCTACATCAAACCATCACTTGGAAATGGGGATCATTTAGCTAGCGACAAGGATACTCTAGAGAATGTCCCAACTCAACAAAAAAAGAGGGACATTAGCATGATAATGTGTGCTATAAATATTACCACACAGTAAACAATTATATGTGCATGTGTGTATTTGCTTGTTTAGAGAATAAAAGGGACTACACTTTATATTTTATATATATTTATACATTAAATTGTATTATCAGGACAGTTTTTAAATATTTTATTACCACTCTTGATACCATCAAATCAGTAGGTACAGTATTTCTTTACCCACTTTTAGGACTTTGATGGGAGGAGCAACCCCAGCTCCTTCCTGAGCAATGAATCACATAACAGAATAACAGAATCACAGACTCAGGGTCTCAAAGAAGATAGAAACAGGGGAATGAGTTTAGATGATTCCCTAAGTCCCTTCCAGTTCTAAAATTCTTTGAGACTGTATCATCATTGTAAAAAGGTCATCTGGGGCTTCCCTGGTGGTGCAGTGGTTGAGAGTCCGCCTGCCAATGCAGGGGACACGGGTTCATGCCCCGGTCCAGGAAGATCCCACATGCCGCGGAGCGGCTGGGCCCGTGAGCCATGGCCTCTGAGCCTGCGCGTCCGGAGCCTGTGCTCCGCAACGGGAGAGGCCACAACAGTAAGAGGCCCTTGTACCGAAAAAAAAAAAAAAAAAAAGGTCATCTGTTAAGCAATTCTTTGAGACTGTATCATCATTGTAAAAAGGTCATCTGTTAAGCACATACTCTAGACTAGGCACTCTGCTAAGTAGTTTCTACACGCTACTAAATTAGACCCACACACTAAGCACAGTGGCCCTTGGGTGTCCCACTGAGGAAACGGAGGCTTTGGTGAAGTTTAGTGACAGTCATGGCAGAATGAGTGAATCTACATTTGGCTGTGGATCCAAAACCTCTGCTCTTACTCACCTCCCCATCCTGAAGTCTTTCATAAGAACTTTGTCTCTCCTGTCCCCATTCTCTCACCTCACTTTGCCCCTCCATCCTAGGATGTGGAGCAGTCTGACCGACACAGAATTATTTGTGAATGGGTCTGACCCATCCACCTTAATCCCTCTGAGTCTTCTATAACAGGAACAATGTTTCATGCTTCCTCATACCTTCCTAAAAGGTACTGTGCCATACCTTAGCACAATACCTGGCACACAGTAAACGCTCAATAAATGTACATGAAACTGGGCTGCTGCAGAATATAAGAATCAGAGAGAATCAGAGAGAAGATGACAGAGGCAGCAAGGAAGACCAAACAGATCAACCTTGGGAGAGACTTGGTCTGGGCCTAACTGTAGGCAGCAAATATAACCAGATGCTTTCACTGTCTCTTCATATTTCTCTGAATTTCTGATTGTAGCACTGTATCATTCAGCACCCACTGAGCATGCTTGCCTAAGAGATGGAGATTTCATGAAACTCAACAAGAGCTGGTTATATTTGCTGCCTACAGTTTTTATACTAAGACAGATAAGAGGAGCTAATTAAGTAACCATCTCTAGCTCCTCTTTTCCAAAAGGATCCAAGATATTTAAAAAGAATGATAAGGGTAGAAAGAATGAGAAATAGAGTCAAAGTGAAGACCAAACTGAGACCAAAATTGACTATGGTAGAATAAAGGCAAGGCACAGTGGTCGCGAACAGGCTGGTAGTGCTAGGGAAGCTCCAGATAAATGGATGGAACACATTTTGTTCCTTCATGGATCACTGAAGTCAGGCTACAGTTGTCAATCCAAATTCTACACAGTAAATTCTCATATAAAACAATACATGGATATTGCTTACTTTGATTCAACAAATATCTTAAGTCCTCATGATGTGCCAGGCAAACAGATCTGTCTAGGAGATCTTTACTCTCCAACACTTGGGCCAAATAAAGAGGTTCCCCATTATGAAGTAATAATGATCAAATCTAATGAGATCAGAACTCAGTGGAATTCTGAAGAAACAGAAAAGTTTCTGCCTACCACTTGGCCTCTCAACTCCAGGAAGTGAGGGACCATCACATTTTTTCCCTCTTTTCTTTAACCAAAAGGTCAGGGCTTAAATGGCATTAAACGGACTATGACATTTCCCTCTAATGACTAGTCTTGTTGCCTGGAACAGAGAAAATGCCCTCAGTGTTATCTGACCCTGTCCATCAGAGGACAGAGAGAGCAAAGAGCTGAAGGCCTGCTGAAAGAATACTACCATGAAAAAATCAAGCAAAAATTTTCTTTTCACCATTTTGATTCTATTTAATGGGGAGAGGGGAGGCAACAGAGGCTTCAAAGGGTGACTGAGAACTCTAATAGTCCTCCCAAACAACTCCCAGATACTCGAGAATCTTAGGAACGCACTGTTTGTTATGCAAATGAAGTTCTAAGAGGAGTCTCTCACCCTCCCTGCTTCCAATAAGATTGTCCTCTTAGCAACTCCTAGATGGAAATTCTAGAGCTGCCGCTGTAAGCAGACTTCTGAGAGAAAGATCTCACCGTTGCTCTCCAAAGGAGCAGCAACTGTCATGTACGGATATTGTTTGTTGTTTACAAGCTCAGAGTAGATGTCTGTATACTATGTACACACACACATATGCTGCACATACGCCAGAAGAGCCTTACTACATGCTAAGCATCATGCTAGGAACATACAATACCCCACACAGTAAAACTAACAGATATTTTTGCTCTTATTTTTCAGATAAGGCAAGTGGGCCTCAAAGAGGCAGATTCATTCACACAAGGTTTCTTAGTTAGGATATACAAATGTCTATATCATGCCAAGATCCGTGCTTTCTTCATTTGGTCAGTCACAGTCGGGTACCTTCAACCACAGAGGTGGAAGTTCTGCTTGAATCTTGAGAGGAAGCAACCCAGACTCATAACACTTCAAAACTCAACAGGATATTAGTAACATATTCCCATGCCTCACATGGATACACTAAGAAGACCAAATTATTCTCCACAAAGCATCAATATGATTAACTTTTCTAAAAAACAGCTCTACTGACATACATAAAATTGACATATAATAAACTACACATATTTAAAATGTAAACCTTCAATAAGTATTCACATATATATGTATGGGTGTACACATACACACACACACACACACAAAGCATTAACTCCAAAGCCTGAGTCCCTCTTGCCATACTCTCCAGTAGAGTCCAGAGTGGGAGAAGATAAGACAAATGCAAGATTCACCATGAATTACCATCCATGCTCCCATAAGGCTGTCCCCATTGCCTCCTAAAGCTCTGTGTTGTGCTAAGAACTAGGAACCTGGCTCAATTACTTGAGACAATTCAGAGAAAACGCTATGTAGCCATGTATCACAGAGCTCAAGACAGGCACCAACCAATAGATATAATAAAGAATTCTAGAATTTTAGATCTGAGGGTACAACTGGTCAAGATATCTTCATTTGTGTGTGTGTGTGTGTGTGTGTGTGCGTGTGTGACTGTGAAGTTGAGAGAGGGAAGGAAAGGGGGAAAGGAAGTACTAAACAAATATACATTCCAGTTTCTACTGTAAAAAAGGTTTTCGTTCAGATTAAAATACAGTATATATATATATTATATATGTGTATGTGTTATATATATTTTATAACATATTTTATTCTATAACCTTATATAATATGTATTTTATTATAGAATAATAAATATACTGCAGAGGTCATTCATATTTAATATGGAAAATCTGGGCACACCTAAAGACACCCATCAAGAACATTAGGAAGAAAGCAAATAGAAAAGAGGAAAGGATGGGGGATGAAAGGAGAAAAAAAGAAAATCTAGGATAAAACCAGAGAGGGGCCTCTGCAACATAAAGACTGCAAAGCAGTATGATTAAGTCACTTCTCTGCACCTGAGGTCCACTAAAACCAAAGAAAATGGAATTAAAACAGAGAAGAAAATAAAACAAGAAACAAACAAGGGTGACCACTGTTAACATTTTGGAGAACTGTACACCCTCGCATTTTTAGTTCTGTGTTTTTCTGGACATGCACACATATATATTATGTGTTCTATGCACAGGTACAAAAAAATAAGTTCATACTATATATAGTTTGGACCTGCCATTTTTCCCACTTAACAGTGAAAAGCAGTCTTCCAAGTCATGAATATTTTTTCTCTAAATCTCTCACAGAGCTGCACCATAACTGTTAACTGCTTTTCTCTTGCTCAGACTTGCCAAGCATTATTATATATATATATATATATACACACACGTATATGTATATATTATGTACATAATATGTATATTATATGTATATATTATATACATATAAAGTGAACAGGAGTTCAGAGGAGCTTATTTCCAGCTTGAGGAGAGGGATGCAGGTTGCTGGAAGTAGTAAAGAGGAAGGCTTTATGGAAGAGGTGGCATTTGAATTGCAGTTTGGGTAGAAATAGGCTGAAGGACATATCAGGCTGAGGGACGAGAGAAAGCACAGACCAAGAGACCAACAAGTCAAGGACATACATAAGAAGGAAAAGAATACCTGAGCACCAGTTATAACTGTTCTGGGGACCATGCTAAGAAAACTGAGATGGGTTTTACAGTCTCCACTAAATGGAGAGGGAGGAGAGGACACTGAGATGGTGAATAATCTGTCTAAGAGACCAACTATAGTGCACACTGCAACCAGGATATCATGCTGTTCCTTCAGGGAACTGGGAGGATGTAGAGGGAGTGTTAGAGAAAGGGGGGAAGTGAGCCTGGGAAGTTGAGTAGTCCTCGGATCCCAGAAGGTCTGAAGGTCAAGCAAAAGAGTAAGAACTCTTGCCTGCTCTCTGTATAACTGCTTGTGGGATTTGGTCCTCACACTGACATAACAAATGACAAAAAACAGTGATCAGCAGATTTCTAAGAAGCCCTTCACAGAGCAGATTAATGCTGCCTCAGACAAGTGGAATTCCCCAGGGATAGCGTGCGCACGCACGCACGCGCACACACACACACACTCACTCTCTCTCTCTCTCTCTCTTCAGGGCATATTTCAAAAGCCAGAATTCCATCCGAGGACACCTGAAGGAAATTTCAAGGCCGCACCTTCAGCATCTAATCATCAGATAAATGTATTAGTAGGAATCTCTGATGCGCCGTCTCTGGAGGAAGTCGTGCCGAGCATAAAAATGCTCAGTGAGGGGCTTCCCTGGTGGCGCAGTGGTTGACAGTCCATCTGCCGATGCAGGGGACACGGGTTTGTGCCCCGGTCCGGGAAGATCCCACATGCCGCAGAGCGGCTGGGCCCGTGAGCCATGGCTGCTGAGCCTGCGCGTCCGGAGCCTGTGCTCCGCAACGGGAGAGGCCACAACAGTGAGAGGCCCGCGTACCGAAAAAAAAAAAAAAAAAATGCTCAGTGAGGATCAGTGAACTCAGAGTGAGGATACATCTAAATGCTAACTAAACATGGAATGTGGAAATACTCTGAAAGTGAATCCTGAGACAAAAAACAACAACAAAACAAAACCCCACAGCAAGCAATGGGAGGAAAACCTGCTACCAAAGTGCAAAAAGAACCTTCAACTCCTCATTTCACTGGTCTCAGGACGAAGCTTCTGGCATGGACTTGTCTGGGAGACATTCTCATAAAGTCCTCACCAGTACCCTCTCACATGGAAAAACCAAACACTGAGCAAATTTAATCAAAGGCAATGATGGAGACACCTGGGTCTGGCCTAGGCACATAGCAGATGTGAGCTAATGCTCAAGGGCACACCTTTACTTGCTGGGTAGTAGGTTGGTTTCTAGCCTCTCTTCAGACCCCCTCCACTCAAACAATGCCCCTCCACGTGTTACTTGTCTCAAAGAGTCTCAACTCAACAATAAGCACTGCTGGAAAACCAGAGAAAAGAAAAGAAGCATTTGGTACCAGCATGATGTAATTGAAAGGACCTATGCTTTGCAAATAAGCAGACATGGATTAATGACACTGACCTTCCTTCCTTACTACCTGCATATCAATGGGCAGGCTAATTAATCTAAGCCTCAGTTTCCTCAACTGTAAAATGGGGGCAGATCGTATCTTCCTTCCATGTATGTGGTAGGGTTTAAACAAGATAATGACAGATAAACATCTGTCACCTGGAAGGCAATCATAAAGAGTATTTTCCTATACATGCCTATATTCTTATTCTCCTATGGGAAAGTGGAGGAGATCATCCTGAGCAGAACCACCACAAGAAAGGAAAGGAAACAGGCACTTGGGAATGGTCTGCATCTAGGAACTGCCAAATTCTTCCATCCATTCAGTGGAAAGGCCACTTACTATCTGTATAACCTCATGCATAGAGAAAGCCTATGATACCTTCCTCACAGAGTCATCACAAAGATTAAATCCACCATCTGTAAAAAGCACACTGTTACATTTACCACTTAGTAAATGGTAACTTGAGGTGGAGGTGTATGTGGTGGCACTGAATTAACCAGAACATTGTTCACAGTGGATCACCAACTGGGACTCTGAAATCCTTTCCCTGTCTGGAGTTTTTTTTTATCGTATGGGGATTTGAATTGCACAGAGATCAGACATGCAGGAAATGGTCCTCAGATGAAAATCCTCACATGCGGCCCCATGCTGCCTGAGGCAGGCTTACCAAGCAAAGGAAGGGGGTCCCTCCCTGGCTCCATGTTAACTTGCTGGTCTGGCCGTCTTTCTGGCTTAATTATGCTCCAATAATCCTGACAAGACTGGCTGGGCTGCACTGTAAATCATGACAGTGGAAATCCTAAAATAAAAGCAAGATTAATGATATGACCTCAATCTCGGCATGAAGGCCCATTAATTGGAAATCATGGACTTAACTGAATTCTGGGCATAGAACAGCCAGCTGGATTAAATTTTCTGAGACCTGTTTCTTCACCCACATGAAGATAACTGGAACGCACCAATGACAACAAAGCCAAACACTGGGTGTTGCTGAGGAGACAGATTATTGATTGTTTCCCTGGCATACTAGCTCCCCAACCATCAGTCATGCTTTGGAGGGGCCACCACCACTATTTCAGCCACCTTCCTGTCCTCTACATGCTCAAGGGTGCCATGTAACCTCTTAGAGGCTCAGTTTTGAGATTACTGTTAACTAAAAAATATATATATATATTTACACACACACATACACAAGTGCTCAATAAGAAGTAGCCATTATCATCATCCCATATTTGCCATCATCTACTACTATAAGGAACTTGGAGGGGAGGAGGGGAACAGGAAAGAGCTGTGCGGCTTTTCTTCTGCAAGCTGCAGAAATGGCACCACAAACGGCGCAGACAAATCACTGTACACCCAGGGCCTCCCTGCGTTCAAGGCAGCTTCTGCCTCTCCTTGCCATTTGACAGATGCAGATTCCAGTATGTCTCTTCTCTTTCCTTCAGTCTAGTCCGTGTGAGGCTACCCACTCTCAGAACCAAGATTTACAGGCATGAATCCTCACCCAACACTGAGATGGGTATCACACTCTTCACTGTAGAGAAGGGAGGATGGTGTGCAACGTGTCTAAGGCATTGATTATAGAACATACTGGAACCAGGATATCATGCTGTTTCCTCAAGGAATTGGGAGGATGTAGAGAGTGTGTTAGAGAGGGTGGGAGACAAAATTAGGAAGGTGAGTCGTCCTCAAATCCCAAAAGGCTTGAGGGCCAAACTAACCTTCAACAGAACAGAGTTATTTAGAATTAATGGGAGGGGTGTGGAAACGCTTTTGTTGGAAGCTTCAAATAGACAAATTAATGTGCAAGAAAAGCTTAATGAGAACAGAGACGGTGCTTAATTTATGTCTGTACCAAGCACCCAGCAGGTTGCCTACCAAGGTATAAACAGTCCAAAATAGGAGGCTGAATCAAATGGAATTAAATCTGTCAAGAAACCAAGAGCACCACTTCACTCTTAAGCCAACTGCAATTGCTTTGAAGTGCTGCCTGGTAATAATGGCAGTGGTTATCATTCATTACTCACCTTCTGATTGCTGGGAACTGGGCCTCCAGGCTTTAAATCCATTGTCTCATTTGATCCTCACAATCATGTTGCCAAGTAAGCTCTATCATCCCCCATTTACAGATGAGCAAACTGAGGACCCAAGACACAGATACAGTCACACAGCCAGGGCTCTTCCCCAGATCTGTCTCCCTCCAAAGCCTGTGATCTTCTCATGACATTTTACATATTAGTTAAAAGCTTAAAACATAAAGGGAAACAATCAAACCAGCAAGCACTGCTGGAGTAGAGAAGCCAGGTCCTGTGATGTCTGCTCTGTATATGATGTAAGGATATTTTTAAGACCAGGTCCTAAGAAGAGGAAACCTCTAAACATCACTTGCTGGGAAGGCACAAGTGAATGAAAACTACATGCTGAGTCTTTAGCAGTCAGGAGAGGAAAGCCGAGGCCCAGTTCTGCTCATGGTCCCTTGTGCAGACAAGATGGTCATGCACCGGGATGGGGGCAGTGCCTTCAGAGGCTCTTTATATGTGGAATCTAAAAAAGCCAAACTTGTAAAAACAGAGAGTGAAATAGTGATTACCAGGGTCTGGAGGGTGGGGGGATAGGACTGAGGTTTAAAGGTACGAACTTGGAATGAGTGGTAAATAAGTCCTAGTGATCTAATGCACGTTATAGTGAACACAGACAACATTACTGTATTATAACCATCAAACACGCTAAGAGACTAGATCTTCATTATTTCAACCACAAAAAAGAAATGATAATTATGTGATGTGTTAGAGGTGCTAAGTAATGCTATAAGGGTAATCATATTACAACATATAAATGTATCTAATCAACATGTTGTACACCTTACATTTATATAATGTTATATGTCAAATATATTTCAGTAAAAAAATAAATAAAAGATGGTCTTTCCTAAATTTGTCTCTTCTTGCTGCCCCGTCCCACCCACCCAACAGGCACAGGCACTCTTTAGGGTCAGCAGCTGCTCAGATTTTGATCCTCCTGTTCACCAGTCATGTGTACAAGCATCCCAGCGGCGGCAGGAGAGGTCACGTATCTAACGAACAGCGGGGTGAGACACAAAGCAGGTTTGCCTGGCCCTAAATCCCATGCCCTCCCACCATCCTATTCTTCATTTCCCCGTTAGAGAGAAGAGCAGAGGTCTCAGTGCAATTGCCAAGGTGCATGGGTGGCTGTACCTCTGAAAGAGCCCCAAGATGACTTTGCCCAATATAAATGAGACATAAGAAATGCCTACAGGGCTTCCCTGGTGGCACAGTGGTTGACAGTCCGCCTGCCGATGCAGGGAACACGGGTTCGTGCCCCGGTCCGGGAAGATCCCACATGCCACGGAGCGGCTGGGCCCGTGAGCCATGGCCACTGAGCCTGCGCGTCCGGAGCCTGTGCTCCGCAACGGGAGAGGCCACAACAGTGAGAGGCCCGCGTACAGCAAAAAAAAAAGAAAAAGAAATGCCTACGTCCAAGACACACAATTCTTCCCTCAGCAGCCACTGTCACTGTGGTTCTCACAGGTATAGAAGCCTGGACTCGCCCCGGATGGTGGGGGGCAGCACATGAGTAGAGCCAACGTCTCTTCTCCCCACACACCTACACACTTGAGTCCACTCCCTCCCAGGCATGAGTCCAGGCATTTGGGAATCTGTATTATCTGACTCACGAGAATAACCAAAGGAGTTCAGTTCCAAATACCAGTGTACCCTGAAGCAGATGGCTTTCCCCCTCTGGGCAAAGCCTCTTCCTCTGTAAAATGAGGAGGTAGAATTAGCTGCTCCCTAAGGTCCCATAACACTGGAGGCTCCATGATTCACAGACTCTCTAAAACATGATTATTAAATTGTGATTTGTGCTACAGGGCAAGGCACTGGTAGGAACCCCACCACATTGGACATGGAGCTGAAGTTTTAACTGCCACTAAAGGGTGGCATTGGTCCAACAAAAAGCATCCCAATCTCCATCATGGCTTGTGTTTTCTATTTCTGTCCAGGAAGACCTGGTGAGGGCTGCTATGTAATAGGCTGGCCAGCTGCAAGCTCCTTCTGTCCTCTTTCTCTGTACTTGGCATTAATCTCAAAGGGGCTGATCTCTCCCTGGCTGCCCTTTTTTGTAACCTTTAAACATCTGCATCTTACCTTTATAACTGTAAGCTCCTAGAAGGCAAGCTGGGTGGGTTAGACAAGACTGCACACACAGTGCAGAGCACAGAGCTGTGTACACAGTGGTAGTAAGAGTACTCTAGTATTCCGCTACTAAAAATGACAAACAGTAACTAAAACAGGCTCATGTTTGAGAGCCTCCTCTGTACCAGTCATTGTTCTAAATGCTTTACAACTCTATGAGGTACGTATTACTGCTATCTTATATTTTGTAGGTGTGGAAACAGATATAGAGAGGCTATCTTCCTTGCTGAGGTCACACAGTTAATAAAGGCAAAATGTGGACGGTCTCTCACAACCATTTGTTGAATGAAATTACCTAGACAACAGTTGGGACTGTGTTCTTTTGGCATTGGAGAGACCTGGGTCCAAACTCTAGCTTAGCAATTTACTAGCTATTTCTTTAGATAAAGCCACCTAAACCTTTCTGAAGCTCAGTTTCTTCATCTGTAAAATGGGATAACAGTATCTACCTTATGGGGTTATTCTGAAGATCAGAGATAAATGCCTGTAAAAGAACCTAGTGTGGTCCCGGCCTAGTCTTTTATTCATGTATTTACTAAGCTCCTACTGTGTAAAAGGTTCTGTGGCAGGTGGTGGGAAAACAGAAGAAACCATGTCCCTGCCCTCAAGCTGCTCAGGCAAACATACACAAAAAACTATATACCATGAGGAAAGGACAATGTTATTTATGCACTGGGTATCATGGGAACCCAGCGGAGAGCACCCGAGGGCAAGGATAGCTGAAGAGAGTCTGCGAGGATGAGTGAGGCTAGCCAGGCCCACTTGGACAGATGATTCCATTCCCAGCCGATGAGGCGATACCCCAGGGTACTGACCATGACCCTGTTCTCATACCTCACATTCAACCTCTCAGAAAAGCACTGTCTGTGCTGCCTTCAAATTTTGTCCAGAATCCAAAATGTGTGTAGAGCTTCCACTTCTTTTTTTTTTAAGAGAAAATGGAGGAGATGTGGGGGGGGGGGATATATTTTTATATACACACCACTCACACACTTATATTTACAAAGTGAAAAGATAAACCCAAAACTGCCTATGAGGCAGGAAACAGGGTATAGGGGACAGGGATAGAAGCCGAAATTCTTTGAATACAACTTGTTTTATAGATTTGAATTTGGAACTATGTAAATATTCTACATAATTAGAAACATAAAAGTAACCCATAAAAAGTGAAAGCAAAATGAAGCAAATTAACCCAACTAAGCACCAAACTGATCATATAAACATATAGTGAGAAATTATCTCAAGTGACCTTAAAACACAAATTGTCTTAAAGTGAAATCTATCCAAACCCTTCCCCACTCCCCAAAGTTTTAAAAACCCAACAATTTTACAACCTTATACTGTTTTGGTGGTAGTGTTGGCATTATTATTCTGTGATTATTTATTATGGCATAAAGCAAATAAGAAATTATATTGGTGTAGTTGAGAACCAGGGTTTTGGGCATGGGAGAAAAGGAGATACAAATGTAAGAGGTATTGATATAAAAAAATTAATGAAGTTAAGTGAAAACCCCATGTTCCTGAATCTGAGTTGAAATTATCATTATGAATCCATGATATATTTTATTTTTAAAAAATTGTTTCTAGCTCTGCCCACTGAAAAGGGCTAGACACAGAGACCAACCCAGTAGCAGAAAGCACCTGTCACACCAAGATTATGGTCTTGAAACAACACTGCCCTCTAAAAACAACTAGGGCCCTTTGAAAAATGGCCGATTCTAAGATTGGGGCAGAAAATGTACAAGATGAGCCTGGTTTGTGATACCAGAAACCAAGGAAAAAGGAAATGACTATTGCAGTGTGTGAAAAGGACTCAGATGCCAAATTAAAAGGCTTCCACCAGCCAAAGATGGGTCCATTTGAACATCAGTAAGAATAATAACTGCAATGGATTGAAACATAAATATATATTTACAAACATGAGTTCATAATAATAAGATAATGAGGAAAAGAGAGAGAGAAACTTCATTAGACACCTTTGGAGAGAAGGCTGGGGAACCAATCTTTTATTTTTGAAAACTAATAGATGAAAGGAAAGAATCAAGCCTTTTCCTGCCTTTGTTATATGAACTGTACTTCAGGGTAACTAAATATTTGATAAGGGAGTTTTTTTCTTCATGGAAGAACTTCCAGCTAACAAAGAGAGAACGATAAAATTCAGCATTTGCAACTCCTGATAAAATAATGGAACTAGGCAGTGATCACAAAAACAGAAACAACCATGCATTATGTACTCCCAGTGGAAATACAAAACACAATCAATGAGACAGTTTTACAAAAATCTAATCTGAATCTAAATCTTATCAAGCCTCTAGAGCTAACTGCCAGGGAACACAGGGGACAGAGGAATAGACTAAGTGCCACTACAGGGATGCAGTCAGAAAAATCCAGACTTTGGGGAAAACCTACAATGCAAATTACCTGATTTATGTCAACAAAGATATGCAGGGGGACAAAAAAAAAAGGAAAGAAAATTTTGGAAAATAAAGAGAATTATGAGACATGTCAACCGACCTCAATGCGTGAACATTATTTGGATACTTGTTCAAACAAATTGTAGAAAGGAAAAAATAAGACTCTCACTTTAAAAACTGGGAAATTTTGAACAGACTGGATATTTGATGATATTAAGGAATTACTATTAATATTCTAGATAAAATGAGGTATTGTGATAATGTTTTAAAAGACGCCCTTCTATTTAGAGACACATTGGATGAGTTGATTATTATGGCTGAGATTTACTTCACAATAATCCAGAGGGGCAGGTACAGATATAGAAGAAATGAGATTGGTCACGGGTAGATAATTGTTGACGCTAGGTAATAGGGATATGGGTTTCCACTTTCTACTTATGTTGTTTCCCGTCCCTACTTTTATATATATTTGAAATTAGATGGGGCTTCCCTGGTGGCGCAGTGGTTAAGAATCCGCCTGCCAGTGCAGGGGACATGGGTTTGAGCCCCCTGGTCTGGGAAGATCCCACACGCAGCGGAGCAACTAAGCCCGTGCGCCACACCTACTGAGCCTGCGCTTTAGAGCCCGCGAGCCACAACTACTGAGCCTGTGTGCCACAACTACTGAAGCCTGCCTGCCTAGAGCCTGTGCTCTGCAATAAGCCCGTGCATTGCAACGAAGAGTAGCCCCCACTCGCCGTAACTAGAGAAAGCCCGCACACAGCAATGAAGACCCAAGGCAGCCAAAAATAAAATAAATAATAAAAATAAATAATTTTTTAAAAGAAATTAGAAAATTGTACATATATTTATATATTATACACATTATATGCCATAATAATGTATATATTTTTATATACACACATATAGATATAATCCACCTTTTCTCATTACCTATAGTGCTATCAACCACAGATCTAAGTCATCATCATGTCTCACCTGAATTATCGCTACAGCCTCTTAACTGGTGTCTTTGCTTCCACCCTTGCCTCCCTGCACTCTGGTAAATAAAGAGCAACAAAAGTGTTCCTTCAAGAAATAAGGCAAGTCATGTTACCCTTCTGCTTAAAATCTTCCAGTGGGTTCCCATCCCACTTAGAGTAAAAAGCAAAGTCCTCACTATGGCCTAAAGGCTCTATAGGAGTTGACCTCTGCATACCTCTCCAGCCTTATTTCATACCTCTCTTTCCCTGTCTCTTTGTTGTAGCCAAACTATTCCTCTACTTAACATACACCTGCTTCACCGCCTTGGCATTTACTATCCTACTGTTCCCCTGATATCCACATGGCTTGCTTCTTCACTTCCTACAGGTCTCTGCTTAAATGCTTCTTTTTCAGAGTTTTCCAGATCACCCTATATAAAGTAGCACCCCCAATCTTCTTATTTTAGTTTGTTTTTCTTCATGGTACTTTTTTTTTTTAAGTTAAGAATCATACTGTGTTTTGATCTTGACAAGGAAATGTAATTTTTTTAAATGTATTTATTTACTTATTTATGGCTGTGTTGGGTCTTCGTTTCTGTGCATGGGCTTTCTCTAGTTGTGGCAAGCGGGGGCCACTCTTCATCATGGTGTGCAGGCCTCCCACTATCGTGGCCTCTCTTGTTGCGGAGCACAGGCTCCAGATGCGCAGGCTCAGTAATTGTGGCTCACGGGCCCAGTCGCTCCGCGGCATGCGGGATCTTCCCAGACCAGGGCTCGAACCCGTGTCCCCTGCATTGGCAGGCAGATGCTCAACCACTGCGCCACCAGGGAAGCCCCCTCATGGTACTTTTTATCTTGATTTTTTTCCTACTAGAAAAGAAGTTCTATAAAAGAATACATATTTTTTGTGTTGGGCACTGTTATTTCCCAAAGTGCCTGGTTCAATACATACTGTTGATTTTGACCTTAAATTCTGAGCTATAAACTAGCCAGCAATACTGCACAGGGAGTGCTGAGCAAGGGGTGGTAGAGTAGGTAGGAACCGCAGTATGGAAGGCTGTGTGCCCCTTAAAGACACTGAATTTTATCTTGTAGGTGATAGGGAGTCTCAAACTATATACAACAGGCCTTCAACTTTTAGTTACACTCATTCTTACCACTGTCATTATTATATTAAAGGAAACACATGTGTTTTGGTGTTTACATGGTATATACACTACAAGGTTTATCAGCTTCTAACTAAAGAAGCTGAATCACCATACTTCTGGTTAGCCACTTAAAACAATTGTTTCCTCCTGAATTCAAATTAAAGGTCCCTGAGTAAAGAGATATGGGCATATACAAAAAAGGTAATCATTTGCCTGTAAGATTCTCTGAATAAAAAAGCCCCAAGGACATTAGCAACTTGGGGTGAGAGTGGTTATTAGGAAAGAATCCGTTCAAGAATCAACAAATCTCTCTTATTTATTGGCCGCAAAAGCACTGATACCCACAATGATTTTATGGCATAGAAAGTTATGGGGGAAGAATGGGTGGATACAAAGAAATCTGAGAATAACTTGTCTCCTCCTCTCCCCCCATTCCGGTTCCCATAGGCAAGCACCAAATCTATCCCTCCTTTCTAGGAACCCACTACTAGCTAGTACCTTAGTTCAGGCCACTTTCATCTCAATCAGGACAATCTCTCCTGATTGTCCAGCTAGCTGATCTTCCTACCACCAGCCTTGGACCTCTTCGATCCTCTCCAAAGGCACATTGTTAAAATGCAAAGTTGATCTTATCACTCTCTTCTAAGAAACATTTAGGTGCTCCAAGTAACAGGGTTTACAAGCCTCTAATGATGGGGAGTTGCTTGCCTCTACAGTCTCACCTCCCGAATTCCTCCCGGATCCTCCGGCTCTTTGTTCCAGGCCCAGGGAACCACCTGCAGCTCTTCCAACAGCCCATGCTCTCACTTTCTGGAACTTTGTACGTGCTTTCCTAGGTATCCTTTGCTGTCTCGAGAGTATTTTTGCTGTCTCCTCTCCAGGAACAATCCTGCATGTGTTATATGTATTACATTTTGTGCTCTATCCCGAGAAAAGCTACTCTTAAAAACCTCATTTTATTTACCACCTTGCCAGAGGCTGTAAGCCTTAAGGGTTTTGTAGTCTATGTCCTCCTAATTCTTGTGTCAAACATGATTACATCTTATACTTGCAGCTTTCCTGTCAGCCTAGAAAATTTTGCAAGTATAATCTCATCTGGGAGTCCTCTTTTTCTTTTGCTATTAAGTTTTGTTATTGCCCTCTCCCAAAGCAGGGATAGTTAAACTAACCTAACAAAATTGCTACCTTTCTCTCTCTCTTCTATCTAGTCCAAGGGACTCAAAATATATCTTCAAAAGAATTTCTTATAATGAGTGAATCAGATATGAACATGACTAGAGTGTTGGTTACGTTGCAAAATAATTTTATTTCTATTCATATCTATGCTTCTTTTTTTTTAAAAAAAATGGTCATTTAAACAACCTACAAATCCTTAATCATGATTCTCCAGGCTCTGCTTTCAACATGATATAATTAAACAGAAGGTGATATTAAAGACTGAAGCTGGGGAAAAATCAAATAGTCCTGAGGAATTCTGGACTCAGGGATGTTATAGAATGCATTATTAGGGTTAGTATAGAACAGAATTTGCAGTTATTTGCTTAAAATGTTTAAAATAATATTCACGGAGGAAAAAAATCCCTAAGTCATTATCCTAATGATGGCACTGATGCTTTTCAAGATTTTAAAGCTATAACGTTTTTCAGAAATTATGACTATAAGTGCAACATCTGGGTTGCAGTCCTGATTCTGTCACCTGCCAGCTATGTGGTGACCTTGGGCAAGTCACTTACCCCTTTTGAGCCTCTGGCTCCTCAGCCATAAAATGAAGATAATTATACTCAGCTCAAAGGCAGTTGTAAAATGGAGTAAAATGATGTCCGTGGAAGTGCTTTGTAAACTAAAAACAAGGCACTGACGTTGTGTACTTATGGCCAATGCCAAAGAGCAATGTGATGAAAGATAAAGCTATTCCCAGAACCTCAGTTCCCCACCTAAGTCTGCTTATTTCTCCAAGCTGTTATTGTTATTGGAAGTACATCAGAAGGATCTCTGCTGATCCTGGGCAGATACCAAACAAGTCCAGAATGTACTATTAAGTTCCCACAATTAATTACTAGGCTTGTGTTCTTTTTGCTTTTTTTAAATAACCTCTTAGTATGTTACAAAGCTTAATATGAATAGCTGAATTAGCATTAGATGAAGAACCCAAGTGCCCAAACTGGAACCATGTGCAAATCTGCTAGTGATGGATGGACTGCTGCTAGTGGATGCACATCTGTGAGGCTCTAGTCACGGTAAAAAAAGAGTCTGCCACTGTTTTCAGAGCAGCTCACCCCCTCTGCCAACAGAACACCCTCTGAGTACCCTCCAATTTTCTATAAATTCCAGGTTTGAGATTCTAATGCAATCATCTGATTTCTAACCGTTTAAGTGCTTGAATGGATTTTAAGAGAAAAGGGTGATCTCAATATTTTTATAAATCATTGCTAATATCAAAAACATCACTCCTTTCTTATATTCAAAGCCCCTGGGAGATCTCAAAAGATTTCTGAAGGAACGCTGTCAATGTAACCGCTTCTAAAGGTGAGTTTAATGAAGCCAAAGGACAACACTTCATCAAGGAAGTTGTTGATCACTCTGCCAAAGATACCTAGGCAAAACAGGATTTGAGAAGCATGAAGGCATCTGCCCCAGCATCACTGAAGCTTGTCCAGAAATAGCCATTGATTCTCCATGATGGGGTGGGATGGACAATGCTGACGATGAGCTTCCGACTCCCCTCCTACAACAAACTCTAAAATATATAAGGCTCAAACGTGTTAGTTTATTTCTTGCCTCTTTTCCATTTCCCCACTCAAGGCGTTTGTCTTTGCTATTCCTTCCACTAGGAAGCTCTTCCTGGATCTTTGCATGATTGATTCCTCTCATTCTCCAGGAGATCCTACTATAAATGCTACCCATTCCGAAAGGTGTCCTCTATCACCAGCTCTAAAGTAGCCCCCATCACTACCCCGTAATTCACCAAATATTTGTTATTCCGAAATAT
The DNA here is from genome assembly GCF_025265405.1 of Mesoplodon densirostris. Taxonomy (NCBI): domain Eukaryota; kingdom Metazoa; phylum Chordata; class Mammalia; order Artiodactyla; family Ziphiidae; genus Mesoplodon; species Mesoplodon densirostris. The sequence goes on along the minus strand of NC_082662.1, from coordinate 57,833,807 downwards.
CCAGGTTTCAAGTGCCCCTCTTGTTGTCTATATATGCTGATTTGGGGTAGGAAAAGAGACTTGATTTCCTCATAGAGTGCCCCATTGTTAATATTGGTATGGATAACTCATTTGCCATACCCATAAGAGAAAAAAAACAAGGAAATGATAAAAAGCATGGCTATCCACAAATGAGGACCTAGAAATGTCTGTGGTAAATCAGGACCTATAATCTCTAACCAAGCACAGCAAAGCTAGCAACCTAAGGCTTGGCACAGGTGCTAGGGTACACTGAGAGACTCCAGAACATGAGGAAGCAGGGTTCAGGACCATCAAAGTAATGAGGCAGCGGGCGAGTTAAGATCTCCAGCTTGGCATCAGATCCACACGGAGCCACATCCCAACTCCACCACATGTCACCAGCCCTACGATATCTCTGTGCACCTGTTTCCTCAGGCAAACGAAAATACCCCAAGGAACACTGCTGATGGCAAGATGGAACACAAGGACAATGGCTTTTGCCAATGCGGTGACCAAATATTTCTTTCTGACCTGAGCTCACACTCAGCCAACAAGGTGTAAAACCCGTCCTTTCAACTCGGGGCTCATAACCTACTTAAAACAACACTTCCTGCTCAGGTTATAATTAGGAGTATCTGACTATTATGAGGAGCATGATACAGCTTTATGAAGTGTTAATGAGCATCCTTAATTTGTCTGGCATCAGAGTGAAGACGACAATGACCACAGGCCACCAGCGCACTAAGATAAACAGGCGGCAGTTTTATTATGTTATTTGCTATGTGACCTTGGGGAAGTTACTTCATCTCTCTGGAAAATTTGATCTGTAATTTGGGGATTAATAATAGCACTTGCCTCCTAGGAATCTTCTCAGAATTAAATAAGATGATTAATGTTAAATATTTAACACATGCATGGCAGATAAATAGTAAGCCCTAAACAAATGACAGCTATTTTTTACCAGTGTGACTTCCTCATCAAAGATTCTGAATTTCAGTCTTTCATGAAATTCTGGAATTTCTCTTGACTACTCTAGGGGGTCCTGCTTTGCCATCTTTCCTAGAAATGGAATTTCATTAGCCTGGAAGGCCAATGGCTATAGAGTACCAACCGTGGGCCTATTTTCTTGGAGTTGAAACACAAGGAGGGATGTGGCAGATACTGCTATTTGTCACACTAATATCCATTATCCCTTTCTTTTTCTCTGGGAATATTTTTTATCTGGTAACATGGCCTCCCAGAATAAAAGACTACATTTCCCAGGCTTCCCTTCAGTGATATGTGACCATGTGATTAAGTTCTGACCAGTGAGATGTGAGTGGCAGAGTGCAACTTCCAGAGTGTTTCTGAGAGAGATGAGGTATGCTGGAAAACAAAAGTGTTACTTGGCCATCTCAGACAACGAGGAAGAGGGTAACACCCTAAGGAGCATAAAGCAACCAGACAGAAGGAGCCTGGGACCCTAGTTATTTCATAGGGTAAAGCTGCCATTGCAGATCAGGCTTTTATATGAGCAAGAAGTAAGCTTCCATCTATTTAAGCCATAGATATCATGGCCTTTGTTACCTGCAGCCAAGGCTATAATCTCACATATATTGTAGAGGATGTGGAGAAAAGCAGAAGAAAGGCAGAATGTGATGGAGGGTTACAACATGTCCCTGACACATAGTAGGTTCTCATATTTACTTGCAGAATTAAACATCCTCTCTGGAACTCCAGGCAATCAAACCAAATTTGGAATATTGAGGTCAGCTCCAAAAACAAGAGGGACAGTGGCCAGCTGGAGTGTTCATAGCAGAATGACTAGGACAATGGAAGCTTGAAAAAACCCATCTCGTGAGGAAAGACTATAAGAGCTAGAAGGAGAAAGGTAAACCAAAGCATCAGGATTAGGCTTCAAGTAACTCAAGGGTAGTAAGTTGAACAGGGCTCCTCTTTGTACTCCAGTGTCCTCATCTGTAACAGATAAGACCAGAAAATTATTAAAATCCTTCTAGCTATACCATGAGGAATCTATAGATTTAGAGGAATTTATGTTGCACAAAAGGAAAGAACCACAACCCGCCTAGATATAGCACTGAGAGAGTGATGGATGGATTTCCACTGAAAATGACAAAAGACAAATTCCAGGTGATGATTCCTGTCCAGCAGGAGAATAGCTGCCTTCCACAGTGTGTAATTATCTGATGGGAAGAGTTCAGTCAGGGGCTAGACAGGCTCCTAGAGGAAGTGCTGAGATTTGGAGGAGCATGGAATTAAAACAGCTTCTTCCTACAGACTGTTCAGAAAAGTGGGCTTTATAGTAGACAGTCCTGGATATCAATCCAGTTCTGCCACTTACTTGGCTACATGATCCTGAACAAGTGATTCACCTTTTTTTCAGCCTCAGTTTCCTCATTTTAAAAATGGGGGAAGTGGGTTTCCCTGGTGGCACAGTGGTTGAGAGTCCTCCTGCCGATGCAGGGGACATAGGTTTGTGCCCCGGTCCGGGAAGATCCCACATGCCACGGAGCGGCTGGGCCCGTGAGCCATGGCCACTGAGCCTGCACGTCCGGAACCTGTGCTCCGCAACGGGAGAGGCCACAACAGTGAGAGGCCCGCGTACCGCAAAAAAAAAAAAAAAAAAAAAAAATGGGGGAAGTAAAATATAATTTGAAGTCCATTGTGTTGAAAGGGGATAATACATATCAAGCAGGTAGCACAGTGCTAGGCTCACAGCTGCTTATAAGGTCATCAACATCATATTAACTTTAGAAACGGAGAAGGAAAAGAGAAAAACGTGAGGAGCTCAGAAGACGAGTTGTTCATCCTGGTGGCAGCATCGGCAGGTAGAAGGCTGGAATTTGTGGACTGGGCAAGTAGTTGCACAGCCAAAATAAACTTAGGGCTTGCCGTATAAATGCTGTGAAGTGCAGGCAGCATCAAAAGCCTCTCAAAGAGTAGGAGAAGAAGAAGAGCTGGAAGTTGGAGTCTCATCAGAAACTGAGGAAGAACTCTTATCCAGACATTATCCACCCATACAACATTTATTGATTATCTATGAGCAATAAGATGAGAAAATACCACAATGAGGAAAATACAGAGTATAATCAGGGCACAGAGGAGAAGCATCCGACCCAGAGTTAGAAGGTCAGATGAGGGTTTCCAGAGAAAATGATAGTTAACTTAAGACCTGCATTACTGAGGCAAAGGTGTTTAAAGTGAAGGGTAGGGAGAGAGCTCAAGCTGATAATCTGTTTGAAGGAGACCAGAGAATCGTAAACCTCTTCACTACCCCTCTAAAATTCCCGTATTCTGAGTGACCAATCAGACGGCTAAGTCCGTTCCAACTCCAAGGTTCTACAATTATGCTTTGGATGAAAAAGCAAAATTAATTAAATGCACTACACATTAGAGTTGACTGCATTTTTAAAAGAATAGTGGTGGGTGTACATATGGTTATAAAAGGGCAATATGAGGACTCCTGGTGGTATGCTGTGACTGTTCAGTATCTTGACGGTGGTGGTTGATTCAGAACCCACACAAGTGGCAAACAGTATGGAACTTACATACACACACACACACACACACTAATACAAATAAAACCAGGGAGATATGTCAATATGTTAGCTGTGATAATACACTATAGTTTTGCAAAATATTACCACTGAGAAAAACAGGCAAATTTTACAAGGATCTCTCTCTATTGTTTCTTACAACTGCATGTGAACCTTTAACTATTTAAATAAAAAGTTTAGGTACAAAAGTAGATACAGAAAAAGAATACAGTTATATACAATTATAGTTATGAAATGTAAATTCATTGTTGAAACTGTAGCAAAACACATAAAACTAGCATGTTAAAGTTACTGGTACCCTATGATCCAAATATCCTTTTATAATATTTTGATCTAGTTCCCTCATTTTTAGACTATTACACATCCTTAAAATGATTTTCTTGGGTGTATATATAAATATATGTGTGTGTCTTTACATAGGTTAATTTAGCATGTAGTTTACCTTATTTCATGAATTTTATATTTTAAGGCTCTTCCCATCATATTAAAAATTCCTTGAACAATTTTAAAAATTTTATTGAAGTATAGTTAATTCACAATGTGTTAATTTCTGCTGTACAGCAAAGTGATTCAGATATATATATGTATACACACACACACACACACACACACACACACATTCTTTTCCATTATGGTTTATCATAGGATATTGAATATAGGTCCCTGTGCGATACAGTAGGACCTTGTTGTTTATCCATCTGAACAATTATTTTTTAATGGCTATTTAGTAATACCATGTAGGCATATTATAATTATCTGAACCAATCTCCTATTTTGGAACATTTTAGGTAGCTTTAAATTTTTTTCTATTATAAACAATTATACAATAAATTAAACCTAACCGGTTGCTAACATTACTGAGATGAAAGACAGCCAAGTCCCTGAATACTGAAATGTTAGAAGAGATCTTAGAAATCACCTGCCCAAACAATCCCCCTAAAACAAACATACACCCACACAAAAATCATTTCATAGTTATGGAAATTATGTATGTATTCCCACTTTAGGAAGTTAGGACAACGCACAATTTCAACAGCTATTTAAAAAAAATAAAAAGCATGAACCACCACCCTTGCTCTACGTCATTTTTGACCTTGTAGAATCAAGTAGAAAAAGGAGAAATGTCGATGGACACCTAGGTTGCTTCCATGTCCTGGCTATTGTAAATAGTGCTGCAATGAACACTCTGGTATGTGTCTCTTTTTGAATTATGGTCTTCTCAGTGTATATGCCTAGTAGTGGGATTGCTGGGTCATATGGTAGTTCTATTTTTAGCTTTTTAAGGAAGCTCCATACTCTTCTCCATAGTAGCTGTATCAATTTACACTCCCACCAACAGTGCAAGAGTGTTCCCTTTTCTCCACACCCTCTCCAGCATTTACTGTTTGTAGATTTTTTGATGATGGCCATTCTGACTGGTGTGAGGTGATATCTCACTGTGGTGTCCACTGACAGATGAATGGATAAAGAAGATGTGGCATAGGGGCTTCCCTGGCGGCACGGTGGTTGGGAGTCCGCCTGCCGATGCGGGGGGCCCGGGTTCGTGCCCCGGTCTGGGAGGATCCCGCGTGCTGCGGAGCGGATGGGCCCGTGGGCCGTGGCCGCTGGGCCTGCGTGTCTGGGGCCTGTGCTCCACGGCGGGGGAGGCCGCAACAGTGGGAGGCCTGTGTGCCGCAAAAAAAAGAAAAAAAGAAGAAGATGTGGCACATATATACAATGGAATATTACTCAGCCATAAAAAGAAATGAAATTGAGTTATTTGTAGTGAGGTGGATGGACTAGAGTCTGTCATACAGAGTGAAGTAAGTCGGAAAGAGAAAAACAAATACCGTATGCTAACACACATATATGGAATCTAAAAAAAATGGTTCTGACAAACCTAGGGGCAGGACAGGAGTAAAGACGCAGACGTAGAGAATGGACTTGAGGACATGGGGAGGGGGAAGGGTAAGCTGGGACGAAGTGAGAGAGGAGCACTGACATATACACACGACCAAATGTAAACTAGATAGCTAGTGGGAAGCAGCTGTATAACACAGGGAGACCAGCTCGGGGCTTAGTGACCACCTAGAGGGGTGGGAGAGGGAGGGTGGGAGGCAGACACAAGAGGGAGGGGATATGGGGATATATGTATACATATAGTTGATTCACTCTGCTATACAGCAGAAACTAACACAACATTGTAAAGCAATTATACTCCAATAAAGATGTTAAAAAAAAGAAAAAGCATAAATGAAGAAACTATAGAGAAAAAAATTTTAAGACTAAAACGTTCTAGATATGGTTCATATTCTCATTCTCTTTGACACTGGAGAAGCAATTTAACTATTTTAATTTTGTTTCTTCATCCATTAACATACCCTCCTTCTAGGAAGTCTTCAATAAATATTTGTTGTCTGAGTGAATGACTGAACTTTCTGACACATATAGGTACTCATAGGTACTCAATGCTCACTATAACCCAAACATTCCATGTTCTTCCACCTTTCCAGTCAGCTCCTGTGTGTAACGTCTCCCTCAGCTCCTTCTGGCCGACACTTCAGAGCCAGCACTACTGTCCATCCTCAGAGAAGCCTTCATCAACCCACTAAATTACTTCTTGCCCAGATTCTTTACCTCATACTTTGTTATAGATACACAGATGCCTGTCTCCACTGATGGTAAAGGAGCAACTTGCAGGTCATACTGTTTCATTTTCAAGTTTGAGTAGGGCTTTGCCAGCAATGTTAACACGACAAGACAGGCTCCTCACATCTCCTACCCTGGCTGCAGCTATTGGATGAGAGGTACACATGTAACACCTATTAAGCCAATTGGATTGTCTCCTGAAATTGAGAATTTGGGATTCAGAGACAGATGATCAGTGAAGACTGAATGCTTGAATTAGTGACATGTAAACTGGGAACTTTGGGGAAGCTATCTACAAAGAGAAGACCAGAAAGCTGGTCTGCAGAGAGAGAATGAAGGATAAAGCAAATGCATGGGAAGAAGCAAAACAAGAACCATGAAGCACTAGAGAGGGGGGCTGCTGGGAGGCTCTTAGCTCTGGAGTTCCAGCACAAATGAGGCAGGGCTCCACTCTCTGACCCTGAGACTCAGAAGGTAGCCTGTGACTTTATAACAACTCCTTTCCTTTGGTTTTCCATTAACATGTTTTGAAATGGCTTTTATTACTTGCAACCAAAGATAATTTACTAAGACATGGAGCCTTCACTAAAGACTCTAAATGAGTTTTCCTCCACCCCTTTATCACCTTTTTCTTCCTCTGAAAATATTCTTATCTACTTTATCTGAAATGTTCAAATTCTACTCATCCTTCAAGACCAGCCCTAAATAAACCTAAGCATGGAGAAGTCTGTCTCTGTCTTCTCTCAACTCCCTCCCAGCACCATGTTGCTGTGCTTGGCACATGCACAGCAGAGTGATTTGTGTACTTGCCTTATCCCCCTTTAAGTCACTTTCTCTCTCCAGGCCTCAGTTCCCTCACTCTCAAAATGAGTAGACCAGGTGAGCTCAGTGGTTGTCAAGCTGGATGCTACTCAACCCCAGGTTCTGCAATTACACACAAGAAACCACTGCTGGGGCAGAAGAGGCAAGTGGTCCCAAGAAAGCAGTATCCCAGCCTCCCATCCTTATTTTAACCAGAGTTGCTCTGTCTTCATGTATTGCATACAGTAAGAGTCTGGGTAAGGCTTTATTGAAAAAGGAATCTAGTGTTAATCAAAATGAAAACCCTAAACTAGATAATCCATAGGGCTCCAAGATTCCAGTAGCAGGAGTGAACTAAAAATAACAAGAAAATTTTATTGAGATTAGACACTGTTCTAAACATCCTATGTTTGTCAATATTTTGATCATTACAACAATCATGTGAGGTAGATGTTCTTAACCTCATCCTAAAATGACAACCTGAATCACATAAATTACAAGTGGCAGAGGCAGGATTTGAACCCAGGATATAATCCAGATCCAGGTCTGAGTTCTTAACCACAAGACTGTCTGCTATGCTCCTCTAGGGCAGATACTGTGACTTTTGTTTCTTTCTCTTTTTGATTTCACAGCACAGTTATTTGGCTGGTAGTCATTTAATAGTCTTTGCTGAATGAATAAATGCTTGAATGAACAAAGGAAGTCATCTTGGATTCCACAGAGACTGAGACACAAACTTGAACTTTCTAGGACTTCGGCTGCCTCCAGGTAATAATCCTAGCCAAACAGAACCATTTTATAACTTAGGCCTTTCCCACACCATCTTTCTGAAAAGCAAAGGACCTTCTTGCAGCCAGGAAGAAATTCCTTTCAGGTATGGTTTAATTTGTAGCCTAGCACTGACCAGTACCATTAGTTTGATGGGTCCATGAATGCCTACTTCACCACGTTCACTATCTTTAACTCATAATCAGTATATTCATTCCATTAACCTCAGAGTTTCTTAACCTTAAAACTATTGACATTTTGGGCCAGATAATTCTTTACGGTGTGGAGCTGTCTGGTGCACTGTAGGATGTTTAGCAGTACCCTGGCCTCTATCCACTAGATGCCAGGAACAACCCTTCCCTCACATTGTGACAACCAAAAATGTCTCCAGACATTTTTGAGAGCCACTGCTTTACATGAACTAGCTTCTGTAGCAATACTGGGAAAAAATAAAAAATATATATATAAGCAATGACTAATCATGCTTAGCACATAAACAGTAGATTCCTTTCATCCTTGGAAAGTTCCTGGGTTTCATCCTCCACCCTGAAAATTCTCCTTCAACTGGGCTGTCCTGAGGACCTTATAATGTATCAAGCCTGTTGACCGCCTTGTCCAAGAGTTCTGCTGATAACAACCCTACACATTTATGAGGACTACATGGTAACCACACATTGTCTTAAAGCTTATGAACAATCCCAGAATGAATATAACAAAGAAAATGCTCAGAACCTTGTAAAATGAAAAAGTAAAATAATCCACTTTGAAGAAAACTCAGGATAATAAAATATTCCCAACATGGGCTCACTTAGCTTCAACCACTTGGTACAGCCAACACTTATCAAGCATCTACTCTAGGGCAGGGAATGCACTAGGCACTTTTCTATGCCTTATCCCATTTGATTTTCCTAACAATCTGATGAGAAAGGCACTGCCCAAGGTCACAAAGCTAATCAGTGATTTCAAAACTTGAATCTAGAACAATCACTAGCTCCAACTCCAGTGCTCTCTCCACTAATGTACTGCAGCATTCTACAAGAAGATTAGTAGCCACAATTAATGGAGAGCCAATAAGGTAACAGAAAATCTTTTCATTCATATTTTTACACATAGATAAGAGACAAAAGGATCAATTCCAAAATGTTAATAATGGTCATCCATGAAAAACAAGTTTATCAGTTATTGTGTGTGCCTGTGTGTGTGTGCTTTTCTGCATTTTCTAAATTGTTTTTCCCTAGATATATATTGCCTATGTAATAAAAAGTAATCAAACCCCATTTCCAAAAACAAAAATAACTCATGGAAGTATCAACATGTAATGCCAGTTTTAAACAAAGCATTATCACTATTTCTCACTTATGAGACTGCCAAAAATTAAGAAGTTTGATAATACTCAGCCTTGACAAGGATATGGGGGAAAAAAGTAATCCCATACACTGTTAGTAGAAATCTAAGTTGGTACAAGGTTCTTAGAAAGCAATGCAGCAAGATCTATCATAAAGTGAAATGAATAGGTTCTTTCTCCTAGCAATGCCATTTCTAAGAATTTATTCCAGAGGTATACCACATATGCAATATACAAAAATTTATGTTCAAAGATACTTACTGCCTATCAATAGAGGAACTTGGACAGTGTAATTCAAAGCAGTCATTAGAGAAAATGAGTTACATCTCTAGGTACTAATGTAGAAAGTTATCCAAGACATAGTGTTAAGTAAAGATCAAGTTATATAACAGCATGTATAAGATTCCAGAATATGCAAGTATACATTATATATGAATGCGTGTATGTGTATATGGGTGTGCAGGAATCTGCATGTGTCTATGCGGTTGTATATAAGCTTGCATATGCTTGCATATTCTCTAAGTGTATACAAGAAATCATTAATATTAATTTTATCTGGAGAGTAAGACTAAAAGCTGAGAGGAAAGAAGTGGACTTTTATTTTCATTTTTATACCACTCTCTGAATCGTTTTAAATTTTCTTTTCATAAACAGGTACCACTGCTATAAACAAAAACGGGCTTTTGTTTTGGTTTGGTTTTGGTTTTTGAGACAAGAAGCCCGGCTCTCACGCAAAGGCTTGAAAACAAAGCAACATATGAAATAGAAATGTATTCTGTTAGGACTGCAAATGCTCACAAAATAAGACAGCATGAAAGACTGCCAGGCTGTGTGTACCAGTGAGAGGCATAATGGAGACACTTGTCTCCTGGCACATCGAGAAACAAAGCCAGCCTCCTACCCTGGGAGGGGGTTTAACGGCTCGGTGTTAAGACGAATAATTAAAGCAAAATCCTGCTATACTTTTTTGAGGCACCTAATAAGCCAATTTCCCTAACAGCTAAAAGCCAATTTTTCCTCTTCTATCCCTCCAGCTTGTCTTCTCCTAAAGTAGCTGATACATCTTGGTCACTGGGTGCCCAAGATCTCAGGCCTCCTCCTTTGCAATCTCTGTCACACTCCGATACGTCAGAAGACCTGGGCCCTGCTGCTGGCTTGGTTGTGTATCAGCTCACTGAACTTAGCAGAACTCCTTATCCCTAAAACATTTTGTAAACGCCACCTACTCCAATGGATCATCGTAAGAACTAAATATGACAGGGTATTAAAAAAAAAAACCAAAAACACGTTGCCAACACTAGGATGCTGTGAAAATGTCATTTGAACTTGGAAAAGAAAAAAAGGTGGCCATTAATGTTGAACAGCATAGTTGCTGACCTCACCCATGGTGTATAAGTCCTGCCTACAATCTAGAATAACTATGAAGCCACCTCAAATTCTTTCTCAACATAAGCAATCAAATGGTCTCTTAAAACACAACTTAGACTTCTTTTTTTGTCACTCCCTCCTGGCTCCCTAAGTGCCAGTTACACCACTACTCCTCTCTGCAAAGCTTTTTCCCTCTTCCAGGTCTTTGCATTTGCTGTACGTTCTACATCCAGCTCTTCTTATTTTTCTTTCTGTTTGCTTCTGTTTCTTCAGGTGTCACCTCAAATATTATCTCCTCAGAAAGGCATTCCTGATCATGCTCTATAAAACAGGCCTCCACCACCCTGAGTTATTCTTTCTCACTCTGGTCCCCTCCGTGGCATTTAACACTCCATATAATCCTTTATCTTTGCTTACTGGATTGTGTCTCATCCTGCATTGTATCTCTGTGCCTAGAACAATACCAGCACATAGTAGGCAGACCACAGACACTGTGAAGTGAATACATGAAGGGTTATTCACTGCACGGTGCTATCAGCTACATTTCACCTTGCCTGTGAAACAGGCAGGGTCAGTATGATTGTTCTCACTTGAATTACCTGCCCAAGGTCACAGCCTGCAAATGACAGAGCCAGAGTTTATATCTGGGGTTTCCGACTCATGATTCCCTAATACCCCCACCACGCAAGAGCACCAACAAACGGAACTGTAAAGGCTGAAAACACAGCAATTTATCTAGGCTTCAGCAGTAGCAGAAGGGAAGAGAAAGATCTGCGTTCCTGCAGGGGTGAGGTAGGAGAGACAGGGAGGCGGAAATGGCGAGCTATGATCTTGCAGCACTCCCTAGTTGCAAATTAGGAAGAAAAATTCTTTCCTTCATCTGAATGAAATGCAGTTAGTTACCTCTGGGATGGAGGCTTATGAAACCTCTCATCACCAAGTCACAGCATGGAATACTTTGCTAATTGAAACAGCAAGTGAAATTTTAGGTAGGTCAGATGCAATTACCCAAACTGGAAAGTGACACCACTGTTCACACCTATTGGACCACATGCAGCAGGCTGGGATCTAAGTTTCACACACACACACACACACACACACACACACACACACACACACACACACACCCCAAAACTACAGTCATCCACATACTTCTTATGGTATGGGGCTCCAAGTCTCCCAAAACATGCTGACTCACTGACTGGGGAGAAGGGAGGAGATCCAGACAGGAAAGGGGAAAAGAGAGAGAACAACCGAGCAGAAGAGTAGCAGAGGCAAAGGAGGAAAGAGGCAGACGAGGAAGTTGAAGACGGACGTGAAGGAGAAAGAGAAAGAAAGAAGCAAAGAGGGAAGAAGGGCTGCAGAGGAGGAGAGAGAAAGGAGAAACGAGGGCTTCTGTCCTGCTAGGACTTGTGCTGCAATGCTCAAGTGGTCCAATGCTGGTACAAGCAGACCTGGAGAATTCCTAGGGTCAGGGTTTTTTTCAGGCACTTGTCTGTTTCCATAGAGACCAAGAATTCCTGCTGCAGCAATCATCTTCCAAGTTTCTTTGGTGTTTGAGCTTTCTTCCTGTGCCTCCATCACCAGGCAAGGAACCAGAGCCGAGGGCTCATCCAGTGAGAACGGGAGTACGGGCAGGCCGGCTACCCTACACGGTCCTGGCCTCCAGCCTCGGTCCTGGACTCAGCCCAGTGCCACAGCTTCGGTTCCAGCATTTCCACCGATTACCTTACTCCTCCCTCCGGGCAAACACAGGCTCTGCTCCTGCCTCCTGCCCCTCCACAGCACTGCCCTGGAGATCTGCACAGCCTGATGGGCAGCTTACCAAAGAGCCGAAAGCCTGGTGAAATCTTGTGCCAAGCTGACAGCATATTCAGCCCTGCCACACGCGTGCCCGTGGTGCATCCGCAGTGGAGAAAACCAGTTGGTCACATTTTCCACTTCTAGCAAAGACTGGAAATACTACCTCCTCTCCTGCTGCCATCCAGGCTAATCATCTCTAGCTTTCTCTAGGCCTCCCACCCCACATCCGGTCAGCTGTCAGCCTGTCCACTCTTCTGCATAATGCTTTCAGGAGTGGCCTCTTCCTTTCAGTCTCACTGGCACTGCCCTGGCTTGGGCCTTAGTTACTTCTCAGGGCATCAACTAAACTGCCACGTAACTGTTCTCCCTGTCCTCCAGGCATATACACTCT